>NC_133497.1:3891572-3916959 GCF_025370935.1 Choristoneura fumiferana | reverse complement strand
TTTCGTAGTAGCTCTGCAGACATTTCAGTTCGTTTTGAATGGTTATATTATAATGTGGTTATACATGTACTGGTTGGTTAACATCCTACCAGGGGTTGAGACTCCGCAGTTTGGTATGTACATTCGGCCGGCGCGCCTAAATTATTAGGCGCATGGCAGGGCAGCGGGTTGCCGCTCGGTTCGCACGCTGGACGCGTCGCGCGTGATTTGTGTAGGTGCCTACTTATTTTATTTTGCAACAATGACTTCGAAACGATATAATCCGTATAAGTTATATTGTTGCGTATAGTGTATTGAATCATCCGTGCCGTCTCCACCCACAGATACTCTACAAAACGCCCCATACACAAACATTCTGTTACAACAGCATGCAACGGCAAGCGGCGGCCGGTCGCACTCTTTACTTCTCTAATTTCCTAAGTCCCTGCCTAGTAATAGTTTTGTATGCTTGTATTATCTAGTGATACAATTCTTTAATTGGTTGGTCAGAAATAATATTAAGACATGGTTTCGCCAATACGGAAATCTGTAGTAGGCAAAGGTAGTAGGTAGATAAGTAGGTTATCATTGTCATGATTTGTTGTCAAGTATGTTAAATTATGTTTAATTATTTATTAAAGGTAGTTTACTGTTATCTTTATTCATTGGCCAGTGGGAACCCTGTGCTCTTGGCGCCAAACCGGTTTCGAGTCAACGGTACCCAACGGAATATGAACGCTCGTGTAACATGATAAGTTTCAATTTCGCGTGCAAGTCGTAAGTTGGCAACGATTTATACCTAAACTTGACTTTTGTTCGAGAGTCCTTTCTGTACGTTAGTTAGTAGGTACTATAGTTATTCTGTGATCCTACTTAATATTATGTGTATTTTTATGTGTATCGAATATGTGTCATCTCTCTCTCATGAATGCCAAAGGTTTGTGAGTATGTGTGTGTTTGTGTGTGTGTATTTTTGTTACTCCTTCACGCTAAAATGGCTGGACGGATTTGGATGAAATTTGATAAGTAGATAGCTGGACGTAAGTGTGAAAAAAACAGTCATACAAAGATAAGGTTACAAATATTTTAATTTGTAACAGACCTATAGTTTTACAAAAGTATTATAAAAGAAATATGAGAAAATGCAGCACTATTACCGCAATTTTCAAGTACGTTTTAATGTTTATTTAATTGTTTTATTGTTTTATCCCGATAATCCCAACCTAAATCTTGAAACCTCATTCGCTTGGTTTAGTCACGTAATTTGGGACTGTTACAATTTCAATAAGTGCCCACGAGAATTTATTAAAAACTCGGAATTTAATTTCACCTGCTGGATCTAATGATTTACGCGTGCGGAGCCGCGGTTAAGCACTAGTTGTTCAATATTTCGCAATCCATCCTTATGTGGAGACGCCGCCATTATAATTAATTAAACCTAATAAACGTACAGCGCGGCATAAAAAGAAAAACCGGCCAAGAGCGTGTCGGACACGCCCAAGATAGGGTTCCGTAGCCATTACGCAAAAATCAAGTAATATTATGTGCGTTATAAACAATTAAAACACTTACTACAGTCTTGAAATCTATTACCAGAAAAAGAGCGTATCTTCACGGCACTTACGTCTTTTTGTTGAGAAGCGCAGTTTTCGGCAATAACTCAAAAACGGTATATCCGACCTTTCCATATTTTTTGGACATACGGTTTACAAGATAGGGCCCTCGGACACAAGTTTTGCTACTTTGGGAGCGATTATTTCCGGAAATCTTCACTTAATCAAAAAAAGTTTTTTGAGAAACCTTACTTACTATCTTTTCAAGAGCTGTCGAACTGTGCCACACGTGACGCGAGTTAAAAAAAAAATTTTTTTTTTTTTTCAATTTCTGTTACGTGTATGGAGTGCCCCCCCTATAAATATTTACTTTTGTAATTTAACTACAAAACTAAATAGCGGCTTTGACAAGACATTTGTACTCCAAATTTCATTATACATCTTGTAGTTTTTGAGTAAAATGCCTGTGACATATGGACGGACGGACGGACAGACAGGACAGACAGACGGACTTGACGAAACTATAAGGGTTCCGTTTTTGCCATTTTGGCTCCGGAACCCTAAAAATAACCAAGTTGCGTCCCAATTTGCTTGAAGTTATTTGCATAGGAATGCAAACAAAACCACCTTAAAACAATACACTGTTTTATTTTGACTTTGACATGGTACATCGTGAAAAAAGCATGGTCAGAAACAGGTGGTCAGAAATAAACCCTCTTCATTTTTATCGAGACAAGTATCTGAAAAACAATGTAAAGAAGATTACTAAGAATCGATTTTATAAATATCTTCTCGCTGGTCCTCGGCTTTTATCTTATTTTTTATTACCTTTTGTTTAACTTCAACCGACATACCTTAGCTCCGGTACGAATGTAGTGTTTAATGAATGTTCTAAAAAAAAAAGCTCATGTGAGATTAGGGGAAGTCGAGCTTAATCTCACGACATCTCACCCAGGGGAGAGGGTGGTCTAAATTGCCTCAATAATAATTAATAGATGCACCCTTACTTGCCAGTTCATGTTGTAGCAGTACTATTTCATATTCTCAGTCACAAAGGAAAATCTCATGTTTGGTGACACATATACATATAGCAATAACAAAACCTGCGCCAGATTTCATCATGTCCTCTTACATTCGGAAAAACATCACTAACACAATAGGTACATTGATTCAGTATCAGTTGTCATGAATTTGTTATCGAAACCAAAATAGGTCCTAGCTTGTTTACTGCATTGCATTTGCCAACTTGTATGAAATAATATAGAGGGGTAAACATCAATAGAGATCACTCTCCAGGCAGGTGTTATGCCTGGCACACAGGAGCAGTACACCGTCTTCATACGAACGGCCGGAACGCGAGTTATGCCTACGCGCCACGAATTCTCAGCATACCTCGGCAACCATCAGTCGCGAGGGCTCCTCGGTTCCGTACGGACTCACGCGCATTTATTACGTACCGCCTTAATATGTCACAACGATATAAACTGTGTTGTTCGGTGTACGGATGTTTAAATTAATTAAATATATTATAATAAAAACGTATCTATTGAAGTTATTTATCTGAATGCGAATTTTTTATACTCTTAAACTCAACAATAAAGCTTTTCACACATCCCAGAAGAGGCGCAAATACTTCTCCGTAGCTAATTTGTAGGTAATAATAATAATAATGTTTATTGACAACAAGTTAGGTGACAAATACATGTAGTAATGAAGCCAAATAAAACCGTTTTTAAAACATATACGTTTTGTGGTTTATTACACGTAAAATGCATTTTTGTTAAACACTAATTAGTCCATCTTTAAATCTCTATTTTAAATTTCATGTGACATTTTCAAATCAAATATATAACTGAGGAGCGACAGTTAGTAGAGTAGGCAGCCCTATCGCGCGTTTGTGTACCGAGCCGGCGTAGGTAATTATATCAAGGACGCTGCCGAGACAATACTGCTCCTTTTTTATACTGTGACTGAAATAATAATTCATAATTAATTTAGAAGCCGCTTGCAAAAGCTAGGTAGTGTTACTCCTTCATGCTGAAATGGACAGATTTAATAGTAGATTGTACAACAAGAGCATAAAGCGAGCTATTTTACCCGAGGCGTTCATATACGAGTAGCCAGTCGAGGGGAAAATGGGTTTAATGCTCGAGTTTTACACTGCTTTTCACTTTGATTGAGAGGAAATTAAATAGCAACAGTGGAAATTATAGTTCACTTGCTAGGTACTTGTTATTTTTCATGGATTGCTATACAATTATACATTTTAGTTTTACTGATTTATTTTGATTGAATATATATGTAGAATTTTTTTTGTTTGTGGCTGTTGACCTGATTACCTTGGTCTTAGACGAAGATTTTACTTTATACACAAGAGCATAAAAAGTCATTTTATGTCGCCTAGATTCAGCATAAATAACAACTTTACGAGCATGAGAAGTGAAAATAAAATTTGATAAGTATGATAGTTGGAGATCCTTTTTATCTCGATATTCCCACGGGATCTGATAAAATCTCGAATAGACTCGGTTCGAGCCGTTTTATGTGCAACGTTAATGAAATTCATGATTAATTTCTTGAAATTTCTTTGGGAATTGAGTAAAATCCTAAAATTCCAATTTGATTGCCATATCTGACAGTTTACATGAGACACAGACAAGGTTTGTAATTATCATAATATCAAACCAATACCACACTAATCTAACTAATCAAAGTAATAAAGATTACTCTAATCAGTTAAGACATGTAAATTTACAATCAATATTATGTAATTTATGTATTAGCTGTGATCTGATTGATTATTCCAATTAATATTATAAAAGTAAAAGTTTTAACTCTGCTTGTTTGTTTGTTACTTCATCAGATCACATCTAAAGAAACAGATGAACCGATTTAGATGAAATTCAATATACAGCTAGTTCGAGTTCCAGGGAAGTACATAGGATAGTTTTTATCCCGAAAAATTGCATAGTTCCCGCGGGATAGCAATAAACAAATTCTACGCTTAAGAGGTTGTAGGCAAAAGCTAAAAATAAATAAAAGATTGAAATCTGTTTATTAATATATTGAGAGCAAGGATTGTTTTCATCATTCATTTCCAGTATGTTTTGTTATGTCCTATATATACATCCCACTGCTGGGCACAAGCCTCTCAAAAAGACAGCTTGGTCTGTAGTTCCCAGCGGGCCCATTGCCGATTGGGAACATCACACAAACCACTGAATTTGATTGCAGGTGAGTGCAGGTTCCCTTCCCTCACAATGTTTTTAAAATACAATGGCTCATACTAATTTAATCTCATAGTAATCTTATGGGGATCTGGAAATGGGTAGATGAAGTGTAGGGATCCTTGGGAGTGAATAATTGATCTAGCTAGGTCTTACATTTATGAAAAACCGGTTTTCAAAGTGTATTAAATAGTTTGATATGAAGTTTCTTCCTAGGAATCCTAGGATCATTTTTAGGGTTCCGGAGCCAAAATGGCAAAAACGAACCCTTATAGTTTCGCCATGTCTGTCTGTCTGTCCGTCTGCGGCTTTGCTCAGGGACTATCAATGCTAGAAAGCTATAATTTCCACGGATATATAGGTAAACTATGCCGACAAAATGGTACAATTAAAAGTAAAAAAAAAAATTTTTTTTACGGTACCTCCCATAGACGTAAAGTGGTGTGGGGTATCATTGGATAGGTATTTTAAACCCATTAGGGGTTTGCTAAGACGATTTTTCGATTCAGTGATGTGTTTGCGAAATATTCAGTTTTAAAGTGCAAATATTCATTAAAATCCAGTGTCCCCCCTCCTAAAAAAGGAGGGTGGAAATTTAAAAAAAAAATCATGATGGTAGTAAGTATTTCAAACTTTCAAGGAAAACTATAGTGGCCAAGTTTGCTTGAGAATTATTAGTAGTTTATGAGTAAATAGCAGCCTAAGGTATAAAATACACCTAAACTTGGAAGATTCCGTATAAAATACGAAATCCTTAGAAACATATTACTTAATTTTTTCGTAATGGCTACGGAACCCTATTTTTGGGCGTGTCCGACAAGCTCTTGGCCGGTTTTTTATATATAGGAAATTATGGCCAACAAAGCAATTGCTTTGTCTTTCATAATATGAACTGCTAGGGTATGAAATTTGCTCCCATTGTCTGTATTGTATTTGTAGATAAATAAAACCTAGGGCTCTTCAAGCTAGTGAATAGGCTGTTACTGAACCAGTGAGGTACACCTTTGGCCTTATCTACACTTTTTATCAGGTGATGAGGTCAATAACAGGACAATTTTAAGTAAAAAAAAAACTAAAGTTGAAAAATTCACAATGGTAGTTTTTCACAGACATGTTTAATAAATGGTACTTAATTTAAGTATCTGATGACTAATAATCAGACAAAGAACTTGAGTTGAAGGAATTATGTCATACCATGTCTGTTGATAACATGAAATCAATGTATTCTTTTAACAGGAAAACATTCAATATATCCATTTCACAGCTATTTCGCATCGAATGAACCCTAGACCATACTCATGAGCAAAGTTCAGGGAAAAAATTAAACAAGTACTTAAACAATAAGTAGTCAAAACGTGCACCCAAATTTAGTGGATGACCTTCTTAATGATACGACATTTTCCGCACAGCCAGTGTCGTTCGTACCCGCCGACAATAAAAACAAAGAAATAAAAAACAAAAATACTTACATTGTGTGGCCGAAGCTGGAGCACAAACAGCCAGGAAAGAAACAACGGCAAGTAGTACAGCCTTCATGATTAAATCCTACAATAAATCACAGATACTTTGACGAAATTATTGAATAGAAATTGAGAGCGTAATTATAACGTGTTCGCGACAGTCAAGCCTTTACACTCACTGGTGCAGAAGGCGACTTATCAAAACGAAATCGAATAGGAAAGACGAGAACTCACTTCAATGGCTGTGATTATACAAAAATAATGAAGTGCGTAGCGATAACAAAACCATCTCCTGTTGACAGGAGGTTTCCACTGACTGAATGACTGTGTTAGACAGAGACGAAGGATATCACCCGGACTTGGAACACAAAACTACGAGGTTTTGTGTTTCAAGTGACTTCATAGAACTATTAACAGACCGAAAACAAACAATACAACAGTTAAATAGGTAGTTTATAGTATTAGATTGATTTTATTTACCTATTCTTACAGTTTAAAGGTCCTAACTACCATTAATTTGCCGTAAATAAGTCAAAATGATGTAATGTTGGGAAAATTCTTGAAACACAAAACCTCATGATTAAATTTTTATGACAGCTGATACGTCGTAGTACGGGATTCTGCAGAGAGGGGCGGGTACAATAATACCATAATACAAGCCAAATCTTTACCCAAAGATATTGTAAACCGAAAAAATTCAAATTAAAGCCTTTTTTGCTACTAGTAGAACTTATACTACACGTAAGTATAGTTTTAAATGATTTATAACCTACTAAAATTATTTTTGATTCCAAAATACGTCCTCTTACAATGAAACAATGAACGTAGGGGTAATTTCATTTTTAATAACTAACCACACCAGGCCCTACTTGAGCCAACTTCATTGTATTTCAGAAATAGTAAAGTAAGTATAGTTGACTCAGGCAGAAGTTCCATCGAACATTGTTTGCTATTGCGCGGTTATCTTTCATATTTTAGTCCCATTTGCGGACTATCGACCGACTATCAGTTTCGAGTCTTTGTTGTTGGAAGTCGCCTTCTGCGCCAGTGTGTGTAAAGGCTGCACTTACGACGGATCTGTTTTTATTTGACTCCTCATTCATTGTAAACGTGACACTCTTATTTGGTGAGTGATTTTTAATTATTTATACGACATTGAATGGAATTATCTTTTGTTTTCCTTGTGCTTTTGTTTTTTTTTCACTAATTGCGTCTGATTCGGTGTATTTTGACGTAGTTTTTTTTTATTCTATTTTGGTTTTCACTGTTCTCCTCATTGGAGATTTGGAAGTCTTTATTTGGCAAATGTCAGGGCGGATATTTTCAAGCAAACCTTTTTACAACTCATGTTAAATTATAATATCAAAGCTATGATTTATTGTTTGTTTGTTGTCCACTGGCAATCTATATTAACATTAACAAAATTACCTACTTTTCCTCTAACGTTGTAGGCAGGGAAGCAGTACCTAGGTGTGCTTAAGATATTATTGTTTTACATTGTATTGTTTTTATCTGGTGATATGGTTAATATAAGGTAGTTATTTATACCTACTAAAATAAATAGGTGTAATATACTTAATTGACTGATGATTTAGCACAAAAGAAGTACTTACAATGATAACTAAATGATAATTTTTTTGTACTTTAAATCAATTTTGTACCTATGTAAAACTTAAGTTCCTTTTCTATCTGTTTTTTACTATTTTATTCAAACTATATTAACTGCTGATTTACAAAAAAAAACTTTTTTTAAAGGCACTTGTCTATATTCAGCCAGTTTTTACAGAAGGTATCATTAAAGTTCTATCTACTATCTCTTTTAGAACCATGAAGTTCCTTGCTATTGCTGTATCCTGCCTTCTGGCCCTGTCTGGAGCCCTGGCCAACGACAGCTGCTACCAGGATGTCTCCATTGACTGTTCACAGGCCTCCAATAGCCTTGGTAAGTCAATTTAATTTTAACAAATTAAGAAAATAATTATACTGGAGTAATGTCATCAGTGTCAGTCAGTAGGTACCTAAGCTAACTGGCCATAGATTGCCCTGATATTTGCTGACAAAAAAAAAGTAAAAAAGGTCTCAAATCAAACTAGGTGCTTATAGGTAATCTAGATCGCCTTTGATTATGTTTTATTCAAGTTTGAATTAGTTCTGAGTTGGTAACTTTTGCTTTTACCCTGGTTGAATGCAAAGAAAATAGGTAGGTAATCAATCAGAAACAAAATCAAACAGGGTTACGTACTTTGTTCTTTTTTCCGGAATCTTTATTTATCTATAGGTTTCAAATGTTATCTTATCATAAACAATAGTTAGAGATTTGATTATCTCTTGTAGGGTACTTAAATGAAGTCTTAAATTTCTTTGTGTGTGAATAATATGAATTGATTTTGTTTTTAATGCCTCTTGGTTATTTAGAAGTGGGTAAGTGGATCATTCATGCACAAATCATGGATCTGCATGGCCCATTATTCTACAAGTTTAAGACAAAATTAATGATTGTGTTGTACAGGCATTATAGGCATTCATAGATGCATCTGCTTTTTGTCCTTGTATAACTGCTTTTTTTTAAATTAGTATTTGCTTGTGATAAATTAAATAAGCTTATACACTCATGAAGCGGGTTTTAATCGCCTCAATTTGTAATTTCTTAAAATAATAATATTAATAGTCTCCATCATTTGGTTTAAGAAAAAATCCTTCATTCAGCGATTTTGTTGGGTCATTTGACTTAGAGCAACACGGCTTCCTTCCTTTCATAGGAAGCCTGTGTACGAGGAAGCCATTTGACATTGACATGTAGAGTTGCCAGCACAGAAACTAAAATTCTACTAATTATTTTAGTCTTGGCAAGATGTAACGCAATCTACGGCGGCTACGGTCACCATGGCAACCTCGCTACCGAAATGCAAGCTTATGCCAACCTGCATCTCACTCGCTCCTACGAGTACCTGCTATCTGCGTCCTACTTCAACAACTACCAGACTAACAGAGGAGGATTCAGCAAGCTATTCAGGAAGCTGTCTGATGATGCGTGGGAGAAGAGCATTGAACTCATCAAGCATATTACTACTAGAGGTGAGTCAATTGTTTTCTCTAGATTTTTTAAATTGGATGCTTTTAACAAGCTTTTATTTAGTTTCACCTGTCCCATCAAAAATCAAGTCTTGCAAGTTAAATTCGACCAACTTCCAGTTGTCAGATTGACTTGAAATTTGGCATGCTTATGTTAGAGAAAATACAATATTCTGGTAGTGACATCCTGGCAATCCGGCAGGATCGTTTCCGCAGGATCGATTCTATTCACTCCTGGCTTGAATAGCGCTAACTTATACTTCTACTTTCAGGTGGCGTGATGGACTTCTCTCGCCGCTCCACCCTGGACTCCGTCGCCAACAAGAACTACACCGTGGAACTGCATGAACTGGAGGCTATGGCTAAGGCCCTGGACACGCAGAAAGAGATCGCGGAGCGCGCGTTCCACATTCACCGCGAGGCTACCAGGAACAGCCAGCATCTGCACGACCCTGAGGTATCTTCTTCCAAGTCTTTATACTCTTGATAGGTTGTGGAAGTCGATTGAGGATCAAAGCGAACCTTCATGACGGCTTTCTTAGGAAAATACTATGGTGGTTTTCCCTCGCCTTCCACATTGCAGTGCCGGAGTCCGGAGTTGGACTGGGATCCGTGCGATTTTGCGACGGATTATAACAGTCTGACTTTTGTCGACCTCTATTTTCTCGTATACTTTCTGTTCACGATTAAAAAACATCTCTCATCTATAAACTTTATTGTACAGTAATCGCGTACCAGGGTGGTGGAAGCTTTGTGCTACTAATGTCATATTATCATTCCAAACATCTGCCAAAGAAATCAAAGCGAAATTGATTATAAAGATCCCACTCTTGTACGCGATCCAGTTTCCTCAACTGTATATACATAGAACACATGAAAATAACAGATTCTGATAATGAAATTTTAAAGGTGAAGGTACAGTCAAGTGCAAAAATAAGTATCTTATTGCGTCAGAATAAGTCTGTAGTATATATTTTTGAAACTTTGAAAAAGTACATATTTTTACACTTGACTGTACATACTCAAAACGACAACCGAAAAACATTATCCAACAAATATTATGGTAGCTGGCACACATATACGTTTTTAAGTCCTTTTTTCTCTCGTTATGAAAAGCACATGGTTGTCACTTTCTTTGACGTCACATGAGGACTCATTTTGGCTCGTTTTCGATGCATTAAAAACATATCTACCTCTTTTAATATGTATACTGATCTAATCTAAATATCTCCTCAGATTGCTCAATACCTAGAAGAAGAGTTCATTGAAGACCACGCCAAGACTATCCGCAACTTGGCTGGTCACACAGCAGACCTCAAGAAATTCATCGCCAGCAACGATGGGCAGGACCTGTCCATTTCCCTGTACCTCTACGACGAGTACCTCCAAAAAACAGTTTAAATTCTTATCTCAAATAATATTTAATACGTATTTACTCTGTTAAAAATAAATACCATTTTAGTAGAAATTTGATGACGCTAAGCTGGCAACATTCGAAACGTCAGTCGCTAAACGATATGTCAGTTCGTCGGTGTTTATTAATACCATCTCGAATAGCAAAAGTAAAAATGAAAATCCTCCACTTTCATGTACCTTTAGAGGAAATTTGTGCTGATCACATTTGAAATGTCAAATCCATGTACAAATAGGCTGTTTAAATTATGTGATATAAGTTTTTTTTTATCATTCATCGTATATAATAGTTTAGCATAGATTGTATTTTCAGTTATTTTCAAATAAAAGTTTTTTCTTTAATCACACGATTGGACTTTTATTGTAATCACACGAGTTCTTGTGTAAGGCTCCATTTAGACGATGCAAGAACTTTCATTTGAGTTGCGTTACATTACCTACTATAAAATACCTACTACCTACTTATGTATAAAATATTAAGATATGAACGGATCCGTGACGTACTAACATGTAGGGCACTTAGGACATTCTAGAAAAGGTAAAATGGGTCTAATAAAAATGCGACCGTTTTGGAGATATTTCTGCTTTTTATAGATGTTGATATTTAAGTTTCAATTTCATTCTACGATCCGTCTCAATGCTTACCATAAAAACTCATACCATAACACGAGAAAACGCACTGAACACATCCGATCACAATACGAGTAAGTAAAGTAACGAATGTCGAATTGTCGAATACGAAAAACATGAATGACGTTGTGTGATATCTGGCCCTATACCACGAAGTGCAAAACTCGAATCTCTATGTTGCCGTCCCTCTGACTCTTAAGTCATTTAATACGCGAGTGAAAGGGACGGTGCAATACGAACTTCGATTTACGAGTTTCGTAGTAGCTCCTCTGGCCCTATAACCCTATTTTTTATTCCGTGGAATTCTGACAGATGTCAAATTTTGACGTTTCAGAGATAACAGACGTTTTTTAATAAATCTCTTATTACTAGGATTCGCGCTGTCATCGTTCATCCACCATTACCTCTCATATTTCGTTTTCTAGAATTTTTTTACCGTACAACGGCAAAAACTACTAGACACTGGCAAAATTGTCCTCCGATGGACAGAGCCATATTTTTTTAAAGAAACAACAACAACAACTCTTTATTACTAGACTTTACCCACAGCTTCGCACACTAAATCATTAGATATAGCAGTTGAATTGAAATTCCGGGGTTTTATAAAATTCCCGTGGGAATTAAAACGTGTCTTTACTGACCTTTGAGTATTTATCTAGCTAAATACTCAAAGTTCTTCACTCACTGAAAGGTTTTCTGTACTCTCACAGTCACAGTTCCTAGTTAGCTTAAATAAAGGTTTAATCATTTGTAAATATTTGGAACCTCTGTTACTTTTAATAGGCTTTTTTTTTTGAAGATTAGTTTATAACTTTCTTTATCACCTTCAGTAACTAATTCATATTTCGGTTTTGTCTCAAATAACAACTGAATAAGCCCTTATTGTAAGTGTCTTTTGTTTAATTGTATTTTCGGAGACTTGAACTCTGCGATCCCATCATAAGTTTTCCTCGTTAAGTCTTACTCCATAAGGCATATTGTTCTAGCGATAAGGTTTCTTTTTGGTTTGTAGGGATGGAGACACAGAAAGATGTATTTCTTATTTGAAGGTTTATTTGCAACTGTTTTAAATTAATATTGGATAGCAGTTTATAGTTGCACTCACACATACACAAATTCACATGCATTATATTCAACATACCGCCCACCAAAGTGTGGTGACGCCGATCCACGCGCCCCGACCTACATCATCTCGGTCAGCTGACACGAAGACCGCGCCGCACATATGGGAAGGGATGTAACTCAGATTTCTATATGATTGTTTGAAAGGCAAATTGCTGGTTATAACAAGTGCAAGTTCATACCTTTATATATTATTCCCGCGCAGTTATCATGCCATATGTATGGCTCAAAGTAAGCTCTTAAACTCTCAAGACATCGTACTACATCTGCTTCGCTAATATTTGGTCTTTAGATCTCTATGCTCCCGTCACCTCCTGTGGAAGTAATACAACACATGACTCTCTGACTAGAGAGCCACATGTCCATGGCAACAATGCCTTGACATAATTCGTTCCTTACACTTTAGGTGGTCAGCAACCTGACCGATACTGAAAGTTGGTGTACAGATTACTTTAAACAGTGCCTTTGTAGCTTTGTGTGCTAAACCATAACTCCAAGCACCATTCTTTTGCCGTCACCTGGCGACCCTCCAGCCTCCACCTGGCTGCCTTTCTGTCCCATAAGGCGAATTTACCGTATATCGCGGCACATAGAACATTACCTGCAATAACGTACGCCACGCATAAGCCGCGAACTCGAACCCAGTTCCAAGTAACTGACCAGTTCCGGCGCGTTCAGTATGGGACTTAATCAACCTAGAATTCTCGAGAAAACAGGGAAACCTTTCATTTAAACAGGGTATTCATAAGCGTGCTTGGCAATGCTAAGCACACAAAGTTTATCTTAACGTTCGGAATAACCAATCCCGTAGTAGCTTGATAGCTCCGATAAGTACGAAGTAAAGCGCATACAAGTACGCATGAAGTAAAAGATGAAATTTAGCAAGGAACAAACTATGCTAGATACTTAGCTCTTAGGAAATTGCAGCTGCTTCACCAGCTGCTATTACAGACGTTATTACTTTTCAACTAACAAAACTGAATATTAGTGCTTGTGAGAAAAACTTTGACATTTAAATTAAACGGTTCCTAACCACAGACAATATTCATAGACAAGATAACCATAGATAAAGCGTTTACCTCTTTCGTGAGTCGGAGCTCACGACACTCCCGACGAGGAAGCTAGTTAGAGTGACGTCATCAAGTCGCGAGTCCACTCCCTGATCTTCTCCAGGGCTCGAACTGCAGCTCGGCGTTTCTTATCCTGTTCCACCTCCGTCGACTGCTCTCCGTCGCTCATGTCCAGGTCATTACTCAAGGCACAATCATAACTTATATCCATGTCATCTGTCATATCCAAACGTTTATCGGTCACATCCATATTCGTATCCATGTTATCTGTGATATCCAAACGTCTATCGGTCACATCCATATTCGTATCCATGTTAGGAATCGTTTCTACCCTAGTGTGTTCAGTGGGTGTTAACTGAGATCTGAATTCGTCTACTTCAATCCTGTCATTAATCACAGTAGCTGGAATACTGATTGATTCTCCGTTGTTTTCATCTTGAGCTTCGATTCTGTTTGAAGTTTCCGTGTCTTGAAGAATGTTACGTGGCTGATCGGTGACGTCTGTTTCTAAAGGGTACAATGAGCAATGGATCGTGTGAACACCTTATCACCTACTCTCACCTTCGCTACTTCTGCATAGTCCGTCAGGTCCCTTAACGAGAGAGATGATTTTCCCCACTTTCCATCCTTCGCGATTTTTGTCACCCTTTATTTGAACGACGTGACCCTCTTTCGGATTCACCTTTGATGTCACGCGAGGATCCTTATGAGAATTATTATATCTTTCACGTAAACTCTCGTCTCCAAGCCGTTATTAGGTCTTTCTTGGTCGTGGTACCTTGTACTAGTTCGTGCTCCTGCGACGTTTCCAATCCAGTATCCGATGATGCTGAAACATTCAACTGATTCATGTCTAACTCTGAAGATGCAGTAACCGAATGATCTATATCCGCAGGACCCTCCGCGGCCACAAGCGAAGTGTCTATCATCCTTAGGTTAGGACCCTCTGCGGCCACAAGCGAAGTGTCTATCATCCTTAGGTTTTTGTTATTCTTAATCTCTCTATTTCGTCTAATGTCTTCCGGCAATCTTCAATTTTCTCTGCCCTTCTGATTTTATATAATGTGGAATAATGAGCGTCAATGATTAGATCATCTTTGCCATATCTCTCCTTTAAAGTAGATATCGCGATTCCGTAATTCTTGTTGGTTGTATCCAAACCCTCAATAGTCTTCTTAGCCTCGCCTCTGAGTGATGCCTTCAAGTACATCAACTTGTCGACATCAGACAGGTTTCTCTGGTCAATACATGAATGAAATTGATCCCAAAATTGGTGCCATTCTAGTAGATTCCCACTGAAGGTAGGTATACTAAGCTCAGGTAGTTTGCTAAGTCTTCTATCAGAAGTCACAGTCCGGGTAGCACTAGTGTCAGATTTAATATTGATGTTGGCAGTCATTCCTGCTAACACTTCTTCTCCTTTGAGCTGTATTGTAGTAAGATTTGATATTTCGTCAGCATCAGGTTCATTACACAGGTTGAAGTATTGTAGTAATTCAGTCTCAAATCGAGTTAACATGGATTTCAATTTAGCAGCATGAATCTTTGCTTCTTCGAGGTTTTGAATATTGCTACATATTTCAGATTGAGCAAGCATATCAATATTGCTAGCTATAGTAGATAGCCTATTGAGTAATATATTATCCATTTTGTGTAAGAGGTTCCAATCTGTGAATGGATTTTCAAAAGAAATGATACCTTCGCTATCCGTAAGTAACATATGTCAGAAAAAATAATTAAATAAAATTATCCTGACCAGTCATCATCATAAATACTGAAGGCTAATGCCTTATAAATTTAATCGCATTGACATAAAATATTACAACCAAAATTTGTCAAAAAATAATAATGATAATAATTCAACTTGGCAAATGACACTACCGAACCTCTAGTTCACTTTCAATAGAACTAATTTAATAAAATATGGTTGTGTCTGTAGTCCACACACCCTACTTAGAACGTTGTCCACATATTTACATTAAAATTGAACATTAATAAATACATGGTCAAATAAATTTGATATTTGCCACTAAATTTATTTCTCAAAATATATTAGATCAACTCATAAAAGTTGGCATATTTTAGCATTAATAAATTATCAATTTTCAAATAAATTAAACTTTTAACTTTCCAAAATAAATTATCTTTCCATTGAGATTATTGGTTGTTCACAAATGAAGCATATAAAATAATAATTAACGCATCCTTATTAACACGATCACAAATTAACAGTTATTAGTAAAAAGAACATACCTTGTTAATACAACTTTAATAAGTTGAACGTAAAATGCAAACTCGGCCGTCCGCTACGGCTCACACACAGCGCAGCGTCGCGGCTTACAATTTTCCGGGCGCCGCAACAGCTACTAAGGCCCCTCTGCCTGCGGGGTCGTTTTGTAAAACGAACCGCCTAAGTTCGATTCCTATACATAAATAAGCTGTGTTACTAACAATTAATTACAATTATAGGGAATCTCTCGGTCACCGAAGAAACTACTCAATTATCAGCATAAATGCTAAGCAGCATAAACGAATAGGCGTCTTTTCGTACTCGAGACGATTTCTCATTATTTCCATCCAAGACCACAATACCTACTTAACTAAATAAATTTGAAATTAACGAAATCATAGGTACTCCTTCACGCTAAAAGACTCAATTGAACGAGCATCATCACATATTTCGTCATTTATTGACGATTGTAACGGTTTTCCCACGATAAAACTGAAACAAAGTCATCTCGCAAACTTTCCGACATGAAAAAACACATGAATGTCGACGTCCCTTCGATTCACTTTTAAAACTCCAATTTCCTCCGTATATCAGTTGAATTACACGAAATCCACACAATATGGTATCCATCGAACAATTTACGGTTGATTTAATATACTTTCCGACACAATTAGTGAATATAACTTACCAAATAAATTTCCAGTTAGCACTTGAGCTCCACACTCCACAAGACACAGTAAAAAAATGGCGTAAATAATGGCGTCCTTGTATGTCAACAGGAATTTTCAATTTTTCACGAACTGAGAAAATACTTCCGTATTTCACCTTATATGTACTTAATTAAATAAATATCATTTTTTAAATAATACATGAATTAATTGCGTGTCAATTATTCACTTATCACTACATCCAGTAAAATATAGTACAGCATAATTTTAAAAAAGTCCTTTCCTATTAATTACTAATGGCGCATTTCCGGTATCGGCCAATTCCGAAATCCGTCAATTCTGATTGGAATTTTATAAATTAGTTTACAAACTTTATTAACCTAAAATAAGTATCTCTCACAGCACTACATCCATCAAGTTTGTCTTAAAATATGTATTATTGCATAATAGTAGACGTTATAATTAAGATTTCTTTCGATGAAGCTACGAGTTTAAATATTTTGAATTTTGGCAATTTCCCTTTGCAAATGCAATTCGATCATGTCAAATGTAAAGGGTCTGATGTCCATACAATTTAAAATATTATCTTTGTTTAGAAATTATGAATAAACTTTAGTTCCTTTAAATTTCGATAGATGGCGTTACGGGTATTGAACTTGCTCTGTTACACAGCAATAATTAAATATTTTTCTCTTTATTCTATCAATCCCTCGGTCCTTATCCCAGCACCTCCACCAAATTTTGTGGTGACGCCGATCCACGCGCCCCGACCTACATCATCTCGGTCAGCTGACACGAAGACCGGCGCCGCACATATGGGAAGGGATGTAACTCAGATTTCTATATGATTGTTTGAAAGGCAAATTGCTGGTTATAACAAGTGCAAGTTCATACCTTTATATATTATTCCCGCGCAGTTATCATGCCATATGTATGGCTCAAGGTAAGCTCTTAAACTCTCAAGACATCGTACTACATCTGCTTCGCTAATATTTGGTCTTTAGATCTCTATGCTCCCGTCACCTCCTGTGGAAGTAATACAACACATGACTCTCTGACTAGAGAGCCACATGTCCATGGCAACAATGCCTTGACATAATTCGTTCCTTACACTTTAGGTGGTCAGCAACCTGACCGATACTGAAAGTTGGTGTACAGATTACTTTAAACAGTGCCTTTGTAGCTTTGTGTGCTAAACCATAACTCCAAGCACCATTCTTTTGCCGTCACCTGGCGACCCTCCAGCCTCCACCTGGCTGCCTTTCTGTCCCATAAGGCGAATTTACCGTATATCGCGGCACATAGAACATTACCTGCAATAACGTACGCCACGCATAAGCCGCGAACTCGAACCCAGTTCCAAGTAACTGACCAGTTCCGGCGCGTTCAGTATGGGACTTAATCAACCTAGAATTCTCGAGAAAACAGGGAAACCTTTCATTTAAACAGGGTATTCATAAGCGTGCTTGGCAATGCTAAGCACACAAAGTTTATCTTAACGTTCGGAATAACCAATCCCGTAGTAGCTTGATAGCTCCGATAAGTACGAAGTAAAGCGCATACAAGTACGCATGAAGTAAAAGATGAAATTTAGCAAGGAACAAACTATGCTAGATACTTAGCTCTTAGGAAATTGCAGCTGCTTCACCAGCTGCTCTTACAGACGTTATTACTTTTCAACTAACAAAACTGAATATTAGTGCTTGTGAGAAAAACTTTGACATTTAAATTAAACGGTTCCTAACCACAGACAATATTCATAGACAAGATAACCATAGATAAAGCGTTTACCTCTTTCGTGAGTCGGAGCTCACGACACAAAGGACTCTAAAAGTCCTTTTTTATTTATTCAATTAACACTTACACAAAACTTACAAGATAAGTTAGGGAAATGATTACATACATAGCATAATCATGTCTAAATGTGGCAATACATAAATGGACTAAAATACAATACAATACAGTGTACAACTCTTTCAAACATGCGAAAAATTACGTAGGAGTAAAGAACATTCAAAGTTTAAAACTTTAAAACAATTTTGAACTAAGTTTATATTATTCACTAACGTCTATAGGAAGATGACATAATTTTGTTACAGAACGCTGGGTAATGTTTTCTCCGCTTTTAAGAGTATAAACCCGAGTCACTCCGTCAGAGCCTGGATGCTTGTCCAGGATACGACCCAGCATCCATTTTCCAGGTGGTAGATTATCTTGCTTTACCAGGACAATTTGTCCGATATCAAATTCCTTTAGTCTTTGCTGCCACTTGGGTCTCTGTTGCAGTCTCGAGAGGTATTCTATCTGCCATTTGCGCCAGAAGTCTGTAAGCAGTTTCTGCATATGTTGCCATCGAGACAGGTGGCTCATGGGAATGTTTTGCATATCAGGCGTTGGTACTGTGATAGGAGCTTCGCCAACCAAGAAGTGGCCAGCAGTTAAAGGCTCAACATTGTCGACGTCGGCGTCATCTATAGGACTTAAAGGCCTTGAATTGAGGCACGCCTCTACTTGGTATAAGAGAGTGGTCATTTCCTCGTACGTTAGGGGTGTGAAGTAAGGATACGTTTCAAATGGTATTTCATAGATTTTACGCCAGCCTCCCATAATCCGCCCATGTGTGGGCTGTACGCTGGTAGGAAGTGCCATTGGGTGCCATCCCCTGATAGAATGTCACTTATCGGTCCCTCAAATTCCAACTTGGCCTCTGCGAAAGACGCAGCCAATTCCTTGTGTGCACCGACAAAATTGCGTCCTTGGTCACTCCAGATGTGTGAACATCTGCCACGTCTGGCAACAAATCTTCTGAAGGCTCCGATAAATGCTTCAGAGGTGAGATCTCCGACCAATTCAAGGTGTACGGCTTTGGTGCACATACAAATGAAAATTGCGATGTATGCTTTGTTGGTCTTGGCACCTCTGCCTTTCGACATCAAAACTTGGTACGGGCCAGCAAAGTCCACTCCACTGTGTAAAAAGGGTTTAGCTGGATTAACCCTTACCGAAGGTAAGTCCCCCATTAGTTGTGATTTTACAACAGCATTTTGTTTGGCACACACCAAACATTTCCTTATTATAAACTTCACTACATTCTTTGCTTTCAGGATCCAGTACTTCGAGCGCAAGTAGCCCAGCATCAATTGATGCCCTCCGTGCAAGGTCTTAAAGTGAGCTTCACGTACTATCAGTGTAGTAAGGTAAGTGTCATTTTCTAGAATGATAGGATGTTTTTCCGCTTCATTTAGGTTAGCATGGCGTAGCCTACCGCCCACCCTGAGGATTCCATCTGCATCCAGGTAAGGTTGTAGTGAAAGCAATTTGCTTTTTTTGTTCACCCTTTGATGCTTTTTCAGGTTTTCCATGTCTTCCAGGAACCTTTCTCTTTGTACTATCCGTATACATGTTTTCATGGCTTCGTCTAATTCCTTAGTGGTCATAGAGGTTTGTTTAGCCTTCAGTCTCTTACAATTCAGAAATCTTTTACAGTAGACTATACTTTTCGTTAATTCTTTTATATCATCAAATGTTTCAAATTTCGTAGAAAAAATATCGTTTTTTGATTTTATTTTCAAATTAATTTGTACATCTTTTCTTTCCAGGTTCGTCATTACATTCTTCGGTCTGCTGTAAGTGATTTCTCCTTCTGCCAGCCACTTTGGACCCTTCCACCACATTACATTGCCTTTCAGGTCCAGCAGGTGTTGGCCTCGGGAGGCTACGTCAGCAGGATTTTCTTGTGATTGAACGTGATACCAATTGTGATTGCCAATATCGTCTAGTATCTCAACTACTCGGTTTCTCACGTAAGTATTCCATCTAGCCGGATCTCCAAATAGCCAGGATAGAACTATCGTGGAATCAGTCCACGCAAATATCTGTCGCGTAGGTATATTCATGGCGTTCTTTATTTGTTTTAGTAATCCAGCAAGCAACACTGCACCGCATAGTTCCAATCGCGGGAGTGATTTAGCTTTTGTGGATGCTACACGTGTTTTAGCAGCAATGATTTCAGTCTTCACATTTCCGTCTATAGTTCTTACCCTTAGGTATGCAACAGCTGCGTAGGCTCTATTTGAAGCGTCGCAGAAGCCGTGAACAGAAATGTTTTCCATTAAATTTTCAGTCGTGTGTAGCCATCTGTTAATTTCAATATCAGGTAAGTATTGAAAGCTTCCCTTTAAATCATACCATTCTTCAGCGATTTCTTGCTCTACTTCTTCATCCCAGGTTATACCTTGCAACCATAGCCTTTGAATTAATAGTTTGGCTAGCAGTATAGCAGGTGCTAACCATCCGAGCGGATCGAATAATTTCTGGATGTCAGCTAAAATGGTCCTCTTTGTGATTTTAGCGGAGCTTGGAGGTAAGTTTAGACTATACAGAAAAATATCTCGTCCCATATTCCAGTGTAATCCTAAGGCTCGTATAGTTCCATCTATTGTAATGTCAAGATTTACATGGGTACTTCTTTGTGAGGGCTTGAAATGTTTCAAGAATTCGGCATTATTAGAGCACCATTTTTGTAGCATGAATCCACCTTTTTGCAAAATAGTAGCTATATCTTTAGCTTCCGTGATTGCTTGCTCTAGCGTGTCCTTTCCTGACATAAGGTCATCCATGTAACAGTCTTGTTTAATAGTCTTAGCAGCGTCGGGGTTGAGACAGCCTTCATCATCGGCTACTTGACTTAAAGTTCTCACGGCAAGATATGGAGCAGATGCCGTTCCGAATGTTACAGTTAATAGGTGATAGTCTTTTACAGGTTCGTCGGGAGTTGCGCGCCATAGTATTCTCTGTAAATCTCTGTCTTCTTCTGTCACGAGAATCTGGCGATACATTTTTTGAATATCAGCTACGTAACATACTTTCCTCATACGCCATCTCATTATTAGGCTTCGCATATCGTCTTGCAACGGTGGTCCAACCAGAAGCTCGTCATTAAGAGACACACCGTTTATCCCCCTTTTGTGAAGCATTAAAGACAGGTCTTACTTTTGATGTTTCCTTTTCTTCTCTTACCACGGCGTGATGTGGTAGATAAACGGCTGGGTTGTTTCTTTGATCTTTAGGCACTTCTTGCATATGATTCAATTCCTTATATTCTTCCATTACTTTGACATACTCGTTTTTTAGGTTTAGGTCTTGCTTAAATCTTCTTTCTAATTGATATAATCTTCTTAAAGCTATGTCTCGTGTTTCTCCTCGTGTTGATAGAAGCATGTTGGTTTTTGTAGGTAATTTGACAATATACCGTCCCTCGTCTGTTCTGGTTGTGGTAGTTTGGTAGATTTCTTCACATCTTCTTTCATCTTCTGTTAGTTTTCTTCTTTCATCTCTGTCGTCCTCCCACAATCGTTTTAGCATATCGTCCAGATCCAGATTCAGATGCATAACTCGTATCTCATTCCTTTTTTCATCGTGTTGTACGTTCCCAAATAAAATCCAACCCAGGCTGGTATTTTGTGCACATGGAGTGCCTGGGGGACCTTTGATAACTTCACTCTTCATAATTTGGGCACATACGTCAACACCGAGCAGCATATCTACTCGTCCTGGTTGGTTAAAGCTGGGGTCTGCCAGAACGAGTCCCTGTAAATGTGGCCAGGTGTTTGTAGAGATAGTACTTGATGGTAATTTGGCAGTAAGTCTCGTCGACATAATGTATAGTTTGATCTTTACTTGAAAACTTGCGTCGTGTCTAGATAGGAGTTCCACTTCAGCACTGTGCTTGACAGAGGTGGTTGTAGACCCAATCCCGGTGATAGTGCCGGTGACAGGCGTTCTTGTAACTCGTAGCGTCTGAGCGGCTCTCTCACTTATGAACGTCGCTTGGGAGCCGTGATCCACTAATGCACGAAGCACGGTAATATTTCCTACATCATCTTTTACTGGCACAAGAGCGGTTGCCAGTAATGCTGTAGACGTACAAGTAGTAAAGTGAGAAGACAGCTCCAATTCCGTCGCAATAGTTTCTTCTGACTGTGGGTCCTCTTCCTCTTCCACTTGGCTGTGATGGGCTTGAATATTGTCGGCTCGATTTGACGATATCACCGGTGTAGATTGGTGCACCAGGGTGTGATGACGTTTATGACATATACGACAGGACATGTTGAGATGACATTTCCTAGCGGAGTGTCCTGGAGCCAGGCAATTGAAACACAGGTTATGAGCCTTGACATAATCGCATCTCTCTGTGGGTTGCATTTTCGTGAATTCCCTACAATGGCATAATGTGTGATCTTCATTGCACATCGAGCATGTTCTTGATTTGCTGTTGGAAGTTGTAGCAACGTGAACTACATATTCTTTTGATTTAAAGGCTTTTTCTCTTGATGGTGGAGCTAGAAGCTCCAATGTTCTGAATTTAGATTGAAGAAATTTGTTCAAGTCATAATAAGTGGGTAATTCCTCGGTATTTTCTTGACAAGAAAACTGCTCCCACTCTCGATGCGTCTCCAGGTCTAATTTTTGCACAACTAAAAATATAATTAACGGATCCCAAGAATCAGTGCAAATTTGGAGATTTTTTAAACTATTAATGCATTCGGTAGTAGTGTCTAACAACGACTTAATATTGTTTGCAGTTTGTGCAGGTACTTTCCTTTGCATAAACAATCTCTTCAAAATGGTGTTTACTAAAATCCTTTTATTGCCGTATCGGTTCTTGAGCATCGCCCATGATTGATCATAATTGCTTTCCGTAACTTGAACATGTCTTAATAATGATTCGGCCTCTCCAGACAGCGTACTTTTTAAATAGTGTAATTTTTGTACCTTGCTAAGTGATTGGTTGTTGTGTACCAAAGATAAGAACAGATCCTGATAAGCCGGCCATTCTTCATAAAGTCCAGAAAAGGATGGTAACTGAATTCGGGGTAACTTTAGTAGTCCATCACCATTGTTATTAATTGCACTCGTTGATTGCCCATATGCAGGCGCGGACGTAGCTGGACCACTTATTAAATCCTTTAAATCAGCCTTTATACTGGTGTATAAATCTTCATAAACAAAGAAATCTTCATTAACGAAGTACGGAACATCGGGTTTTTTCTCTTTAGGTATACATTTCACAAGTTCCAAATGTGTTTTTTTGAACGTATTCCAATATTCTTCTACTGATTGTAATCTTGTTTCTATGTATCCTCGCGTCATACGTTGTTTAGGGCATTTTTTTAGATTTGCTTGTGCCTTAGTTAACAATAATGCAGTATTTTCCAACACAGTTATTAATTGATCCGGTGTACTCATTTTAAATATTATTTTCACACTTCGTAGTTTAGTTAATAATCACGTTTCTTTTTTCTTCGATAGCGTAGTACGTAGTTTTATTTAACTAATTACAATATTGCACTAAACTTGTAAACATCGATGTCCAAACGACCCTTTTTTTTGTTCCTTCGCCGCTTCCTTTTGTTCTCGCGCCGGCCGCTCGGTCCGTTCTTTTGTTTACCGCTCGGCTCGTAATGTTGTAACTCACTTCACGATCCGGTTCGATGTTCGACCATATGTTCTAGCGATAAGGTTTCTTTTTGGTTTGTAGGGATGGAGACACAGAAAGATGTATTTCTTATTTGAAGGTTTATTTGCAACTGTTTTAAATTAATATTGGATAGCAGTTTATAGTTGCACTCACACATACACAAATTCACATGCATTATATTCAACACATATCTTTCTCATCTTCACATAAGGTGTCAACCGTCATGTTGCATGTAAATAGAAAAATAATAATAATAATGCTTTTACTTACAGAAAATGAGAGCGCGACGAATAATTACGTTCTAAACTGGTACTTGACTCAAATGTTTAGTCACCAGACGAAGCACTTTCATCCTCTTTGTTTTCTATCTCTTCTTCGTTTTCTATTTCGCTTCATCGCTCTATTCAAAAGTATTATCTGTATTTGAATTACTGCTACCTCTTTGCTGCTACCATTTTCGATCCCTTCAGAGTTTAGTTGGAGACTACCTAGTATCATCATTCATTCATTGAACTTATTTTTTTTCTCCTTATCTCTTCCACCCACCGGTTTCAATTTTGAGAGGGGGGGGGGACACGGACGCTCGATTTTAATGAAAATGTGCACATTAAAGTTGAATATTTCGCAATAAATCAATGAATCGAAAATCGTCTTAGCAAACCCCTAATGATTTGAAAAGACCAATCCAACGATAACCCCACACTATACAAGGTCGGATCACGCCCACCACGTCTATGGGAAGTACCTACTCTAAAAACTTTTTTTTTTTTTTACTGTACCATTTTGTCGGCACAGTTTACATAGTGTCGTGCAAAATTACAGCTAACTATCATTGATAGCTTTGAGCAAGCACGGACGTACAGACAGACAGACAGACATGCCTGAAAACTATATATTCCGTAGCCAAAATGGCAAAAACGGAACCCTAAAAAGCTTGTAGGTATTAAAAATGAATAGGATAAATACTTTAGACGTTTTTAATTGTAGGATATTATATTATCTTTGCGTCGGTGCCGTATTATTACAAAAACAGTTACAATTACAAATTAATTGACCCGGCCTGCCGCTCGCCGGTTTCTCTGGTTCTTTCGTATTTTCCGTATCGATCTGGACAGTAGGAAAATGCTTCTTACACTCCTCTTCTAGATCTGGTATGTGTCTGTGGACAAAAGGGGTTCGTCACACTTGTTTCGTAAACAGTGTAGTATCACGCAGGTTAACTTGATTGCAACCCCCTAAATTAAACCCAAAGGCACAGAATATGTAATAGTACCTACTAACGTACAGAATGGCCACGCTCCGACCGCACCAGTTCGAGTTAACCCACCCCTCAAGCGCAGATTGCAGGAAACCGCAGGAAAGCAGTCGGGTGCGCGACGCCGATGTATGTCGGCCGCGCGGCACTAAGTTCGAGAGCAATTATTTGGCGAAATGGTAACGGTACCCTACCTATTTCCTTTTTCTAAATAAATAATGATTTCTG
>NC_133497.1:3880041-3891472 GCF_025370935.1 Choristoneura fumiferana | reverse complement strand
CTTTGCCATTCTAGTATCATTTTGTTACGCAAAAAGGGCGATAAAGCTGACATAAGTAATTACAGACCTATTAGTTTAACTTCGCACATTTACAAATTATTTACAAAAATAATTGAAAATAGAATTGCCCCTCTGTTGGACCAACATCAACCCCCAGAACAAGCTGGCTTTCGTCCCAGTTTCTCGACCATCGATCATCTATCTGCACACCCTCAACCAAATCATTGAAAAGTACAATTGAGTTCAAAAAACCGTTATATCTGGCCTTCGTGGACTACCACAAGGCATTTGATTTTGATTTGTGTTCACCATCCAGCCATACTTTCAGCCCTACCCAGTCAAGGTATAAATAATACCTATGTTGAACTCATTGCTACTATATACAACATCAGTACAGCCAGTGTCAAGTTGCATGCTCCAGGCCCTAAGCTATTTTTGACATCGAGAAGGGCGTGAAACAGGGGGACCCACTGTCTCCAAAATTGCTCACCAGTTGCCTCGAGGAAATATTCAAGAAGCTAGCGGTCTCTTGGGAAAATATAATGGGCATCGAGGTCGGTGGTAAAAAATATCAAACCTCCGCTTCGCTGACGACATCGTTTTAATTTCCGAAACACCACACCAACTTCAGCAAATGCTCCAAGATCTGAGCACGGCGAGTTTTGAGGTTGGACTCACAATGAACAGAGCAAAGACACAGGTAATGACCAATAAGAGCAAAGACACAGGTAATGACCAATAGCGTGAAACGTAGAGTTACAATAGATGGGCAAGATATACAGTACGTCGACGAGTATATCTAGTTGGGCCAGGTAGCATCCTTCGAAAACAGGCAGTCACGAGAAATCGATAGGCGTATCGATAATGCCTGGAAGAGCTTCTGGTCCATGAAGACGCTAATGAAGGGCAACCTTCCTCTGTCACTTAAGCGCAAACTCGTCGACATGTGCATTCTTCCCATCTTAACCTACGGCGCCCAGACTTGGTCATTAACTGAAGCTCAAAAGTCTAGGCTCAAGGTTTGCCAACGAGCAATGGAGCGCAGTATATTCTGGGTGTTCGAAGAACTGATCGAATCAGAAACACGGCACTGCGCTCCAAAACCCGTATAACCGATGTGGGTGTCAAGACCGGGCCGGACATTTCTGCCGCATGCATCCAGACCGATGGTCACGAATCGTTACCGAATGGGTTCCGAAGGATGGTCAAAGGGGCAGAGGCAGACCCAAGAGGAGATGGCGGGACGACCTGAGCGCTTTTCAGCTCGATTGGCAGGTGCATGCTCATGATAGGGAAGAGTGGCGAAAGAAAGGGGAGGCCTTTGCCCAGCAGTGGGACATATTACAGGCTACATAAAAAAAAGACCTAACGAAATGTAAGTGGCCAGTATTTAGAATGCCGCGTGCACGTTTCTTTAAAGAGACAGAAAAATGTATGGTAAAGTATCTTATGTAAAGATATCTCCATGTTCTAGCACAGCTATAATTTTGAAAAAAATACATGTTATAGCTTATTTGTGAGTGTATTACTGGTGAAAAAATTAGAGCGGTCTCTAAAGTGGAAGTAAATAATAAAAAAATATGAAATGTTCAGTCAGCATTTTTTTTATTTTTTTCTATGACAATGAAAATGTTATTCATGTCAAATATGTAATGAATGTACAATATTTGTGATGCACGCTTAAATAGGTTGAAAAAAAAACATATTGAAAAAAAAAACATATTTTCTTTTATCTTTTATACAAAAAACTTAAGTTTGGAGGGCTGAAATTTTGCAAATTTATTACTAATGTAGAGCCTCACCATCCATAAAAATTACGAGCCCAAATTAGATGGGGGCAGAATCACTTAGCTTATCCTGCCTGGCACGCCCTTTAGAAACCTCAATTTAAGTACAAATAAACGCGAACTTCGCAGATAAAACAAAAAATTATCATATCATTACGTTAGTTAAGAAAGCAAGATAACTGACTTTTGGTTGGATTTTTTTTTTAATTCGGTATGGTAGGAAGTAAGTACCTATGTAAACTTTTTTGCATAAAAATGGAAATATCTCAAAAACTAAGCACATTTGTACCTGGGTTCATATAACATTTATTACTCCTTATAGCCTCAGGAATTCGTGATTATAATCTCTCGTAATGCTCACGTGCACCTTGTATAATAAAGCTGAAAAGTCGAAAGTCTGTACATCGAAGATATCCAAAAAATGTTGGTGGGGATAATTAGAATTGATAACAGAACACATCCCATTCCTACAGTTTTAGAATTTCTCTCTGTTTATCTGTTTGTCGTTTATTTGACCGCGCATCACGTGGAAACAACTCAACGGATTTTGTTGCAAACTTGATATTATGTCGAGAAAATTCCCCGGCCAGGTTATAGGCTTTAAAAATTCAATCCCTAAAAGAGGGGGTAGCTACACTCCATTGAGTTTAGTTTGCAGTTGCACCTGAATCTTAATATAAATATTATTGCTTGGTATCAAATTTCAAGATTCTGAGTTCACGAAAAGTACCTACCCTGTCGGTTTTGATTCCCTTGTGTCGAAAATTTGCAGCATAAACGGCTGTATCTGTTAATTGAGTTAACTTAGAAGTGATTTTTTCACAGCTCCAAAGACAGTAGACTTGAGTATTTGATTTGAATTTCAGCTTGATACCTCCACGCGTTCCTCAAGGGTCTTGACAGACGGACAGCCGGAAATCTACATGGTTTGCTGCCAATAATTTGTTACTACTTAAATCGAATTGTTCCTGATTCGTCGTAATCTACATGCAAACATGCATCATAAACTAATCATAAGTTTTCTATAAAACGTATATGTACAGATCTACCTGTATTTTCAAGTTAGGTAGTGGCATAAAACCTCTTCTTCTATTTATTTTTTTAAATATGTCTTTTCTGTCCTGTAGGACAATTTCGCCAGTGCTAAAGTAAACTCTCTTTGAGAGGGACGTTGTACGGTCATTTTACTTTTTGCAACTTGATAGAAATAATCCAGAAACCACGTGGAGACAACATGCGCATGAAAAAAAGTCAGACACGAGAGCAATATAGAATTTTGTGATCACTGTTCACTGTTAAGGTTAATCGCCGCATAGAACACTGTCAAAATTAAGATTGGTTGTTTGGAATCTTTTTGTATTTTTTATTTCAATTCCAAATTTTTACTTTTACGGTCATCCCGTAAAACCTAAATTGAAAATACAAACTGAAATATAGATGCACAGAAAAACCAAAAAAATAAGACCAACACTGGGAATCGAACCCAGGTCCTCGGTATTCCGTACCGCGTGCTATACCGCTACACCACTGTTGGTCAACGGCACAGACAAAATCAAAACTACACACTACCAAAAATTAAAACAAAATTATACTTCAACTAGCCAAATAAACAGAAATACCAAAATTAGTTATTGTCTACATCCGCCATCTTCAAATGCTACAAATCGAATTGTCGGCGTAAAACCTGTTTCAATAAATTACTGACAGTGACAGTTAAAGTTTCTTTTAATTCATAAACAATCTAGGCTTGGGTCAATTTTGATTCTCAATTCGATTGTAATATTCGCGATTCAAAAAATGTATGGAACAATAATGTTATTATTGAATGAAATTACAATTTGACTAATTCAATTATCGCAACCAAACATGATTTTTGTTTTTAGGGTTCCGTACCTCAAAAGGAAAAAACGGAACCCTTATAGGATCACTTTGTTGTCTGTCTGTCTGTCTGTCAAGGCCCTTTTTCTCAGGAACGCATGGAGATATCAAGCTGAAATTCATATGAAATACTCAAGTCTATGAATTTTCGATACTCTCAAGGGAATCGAAACCTGCCTACAGGGTACTTCCCGTGAACTCAGAATCTTGAAATTTGTTACGGTACGGATCAACGTCTTAGAGCCTGAGATAAAGAAAAAACTGCGAAAGCCATAAATGTTTAGTTACATCATATAATAAAAATAAAAAAAATAATAATAACGTGCACGGAGCCCTCGGTGCGCGAGTTCTACTCGCACTTGGCCGGTTTTTTGAAGATAAAACCAATGCCACGTAGCTTCTTGAGTAGAATATCGTTTTCCACGCGATCAAAAGCCTTTTTGAAGCCGAAGTATAACAGTCGACCTGTGTTCTCCTATCCAAATGCTCAGAAATGGAGTCAACCACAGTCAGCAAGTTGGTATAGACAGAACGTCTCGGTCTTAAACCGTGTTGAGCTTCACAAAGGTAGGGTTTGATTTGAGCTGAGATACGCTTACTCAAGATGGACTCGAATAGCTTAGCCATGGAAGAGAGAATGGCTAGATAGGGCTATGATCCTCGATACACAATGCAGCATGAGACTTAGGAATAGGTCTAAAGCGTGTATTCTTCCAACGGTCCAGGTACACACCAGTAGAGAGAGCCAAATTGAAAATTCTTTGCATCTTGCATCCCTTTAGAATGAACGCTGGAAAATTATCTGGCCCAGGGGAAATATGGGGCTTTAAGCAGCCTAAGTAAAATTTTGACGATATGAAAATGCTTGTACCTAATAGGTCTTCAGAGATTATTTTATTATAATCAAGCCGAGGCACCGTGGGCAGGAATACACTGAAGAAATTGGAAAAAGCACGAGCCGCCCCACTGCCCTCACACGCAATCCCATCGTAGGTCACTAAACTTGCGGCTGAACCTCATAAGCCTGGGACGACCTGTCGTTAATATCAGCCCTCAGCTTGGAGAAGTCAGCATAAACAGCGACGTCACCCGTACGCTTCAATTCTCGGTGAAGGGCAGACTTTTGCGAGATTGCCTTTATCAAGTCCGCAGTAAACCAGACTGGGTAGCATCTACTGGATATGGAAGATCTTGGTTTTTTTGGTAAGTATTATTTCATACAATTCATTTCACCTGATTTAAAGAACGACTTCCTATGACACTTCTGAAATTAATTGAGTAAGGAGTGCATAGTCACCTCGATGTAGATGAAAGTTCCAGTCATGATAATCAAATTGATTAATTTCCCCATTATTGTCGGTCTGACCGGCTCGAACGGATCCTAGAGATAAAAATAAACCTGAAACTGAAATAGGTTTTGTTAAACTTTTCACATCAACGCAAGCTTTTTTTTAGACTGTATTTGCATTGTCATCCGAACTAAATTTGCACTCCTAAATCAGAAATATATTAGGTCAAAATAATCCACCATCTTTATTTCGACCTTCCCGAAATTCAATAAAATCTAAATCAAGTTTTATTTTGAGTTGATCACTTGTTGGTTGTGTTCAGGAGTATAGTGTGATAGGTACCAAAAAGTTTAAAGTCGATACCATCAGCCGTTGAAGGATTCACTCCTGTAGACTCCTGCGGAGACGATCCCGCTCGGACCACACAATTTCTTTACCAACATTATGGTTATGTCACCGAATTTATACAGGATGATTGGTTATCGAATACATTCTTTTTACGGGCGTGTAGTACAACTTATTTGCAGTAAAAAATTACATGTACCCTGTCCGAAAATAGTTTCCAAGATACTTATTGGTGAATAAAAGATTTTTCACAAAAAGATCAGAAGAAAAAAATTAAATTGTAATTATTTCAATATTCTTTTATGATGATGAAATGGACCAAAAAGTAGTCAGTTCTTTACAAACAACTAATTAAATAAAAAGAAAGTATGACACCCAATATACAAAGTACTGAAATTCTTTTTTGATTAATTAGCTTTCCTAAAAAAGCACAGCGTACTAGGTCCGGAACAGTTTGCAGCATTTTAAAAATTCTCTTCCTGTAATTACATTAGCACATTTCGTACACTTTGTTTTCTTGTTGCCACCCGAAGAAGCCATGCTTTAAGATTAATAAACATTCACAATTGTTGTATTAATAGTTATTTATGTGGCTGGTGCATAATGAGAGGCATTAAAGTACGAGTGTTTCATAATAAGATCACACGAGTGTTTTAATGCCTAATTATGTATAGCCGCATACAAAACTTTATCTACATGCATATCATAAGTTTTCTATAATATGTTCAGATATGGCCTGTATTTTGACTTTGACTTTGACTTGACTGACTTTGACTTTGACTTTGACTTTGAATAATAATTATTATCTACATGCATGTCATAAGTTTTCTACAATATGTACAGATATGCATTGTTAAAAAAAGTATTACCGATACTTTAATGTAAACATTAAGATGCACTGTACTTTAATGTGAACATTGAGATGCACCCGCAGATACCAGGTTCTCCGAAACACATAAATAACAAAAAAGTGTAAAATAAAACATTAAATTAAAAAAAAACAAAAACCCGACTGCCAAAACTAAAAGGAAGAAAATAAGTCTAGTAGTCTAGAACTCTGTTAAGTACTTAGCTAATTTAAAGTTCAACAGTCGGGACCCATTTAAATCGTGTCGCTCAAAAACTCTTAGTAATGGGTCCCGACTGTTGAACTTTAAATTAGCTAACTACTTAACAGAGTTCTAGACCACTTGACTTATTTTCTTCCTTTTAGAAAAAAAGAAAGAAGACAAATAATTGATAAAATTACAAAATTAAACGGTTCAACTTACGATTATAAGTCAACTTATAATTATCTCTACTCACCTATTAATATCACGTCGTACGAAAACATGTTTGGATTGTTTTTTACTCTTATTCTGTATTTCCATAAATTGCAACCTGTTTGAGGACAGTCAGCGCTCGCGACGACGGGCACTGGCCTTGTGGCTGTGGCTAGAGGCTTACTGCGACTCGTCTCGTATGATAATGATCATTGACTCGACTGGTTTTACACCTTGGAGGCTTTACACGATTATATAGACGATATACACGATGATATAATCATAATCTTGACCTCTAACGTCCCACTGCAGAACACACTACTAATACGAAATTCAAAGTTCGTATCGTGCCGTCCCTCTCTCTCTCGTATTAAATAATATAAGCGTCAGTGGGACGACAACACACGAAGTTCGAATTTTACAATTCATCAAGCGACCCGTTCGTTGCTTATCTCGTATTTATTTCCATTTTTTTTTAAATGTATCCTATATGGCATTTAAATAATAAAGAGTCAAAATCTTATTTGTTTTGTATTTAAACCTAAACCCTAAAGTCTAAACCCTTCTCCGATGCAACTCTAGATCAATAAAAAATAAGGATTGTGTTAAAAATTACATTTTTAATACAAGCTTTTTGGCTGACTGTACATATTATTGACTGTACTTGCATTTTCATCTAAACAACATTCCATACCAAATTTCGAGTCGGTACCATTAACAATTGAGGAATTCGAACGAAGATATTACAAAGGGTAAATTGTGATCAGCTGTCGTAATACCTAGAGAAAAACAGCATCTTGCCATTCTTGCCTGCAGGGCTACTACGAAACTCGAAACTCGAAGTTCATGTCGTGCGGTCCCTCTGACAATTATACTATTTAATACGAGAGCGAGAGGGACGGTACGATACGAACTTCGAGTTTCGTAGTAGCCCTGATAAACTACAGTCAGGTTTCGCAAGGGTCGATCAACTGCTACTGCATTACTCGACGTAGGTAGTCGATAACGTCTTACAGGCGAGGGAAGCTGGTAGAGGTACCATTTTGGTTCTTTTGGATTTTCTAGGGCTTGCGATTACATCAATTTGCCCTTGCTATTATCTAAGATGTCATATGGATTTGATGCTACGGTGATTGTGGTTTGAGTTACTTGTATGACGAGCACAAGTGGCGGAGTACAAGGTGGAATGCATAGTGGTGCTTGGCGATTTCGCAAAGGGCTAACAACGCATCCGTAACTCAGCTTATGGATGTCCATGGGCTGCGGTGATTGCTTTCCATCAGGTGATCCGCCTACTCGGTCTCCCCTTATCATATAAAAAAGCTTACTACGCTATGATAATTTTAGTTTTAAATTAATTAAAGATACACCATCTTGATTTTTCTAGATTTTATTACTTTATCGGCGTTATTTTAAAACATATAAACTCATGCAAAATTTGCAGCGCTACTGCGCTAACCAGTGTGTTAACTAAGCCGCAGACGGGGGTCATATTCAAGCGTTTTTCGTGGGCACATTTTTGTTGACATGGAAAAGATAGGTACTATTACAGTTTCAAGGTCAAATTCTACAGCCCATTCATAAGTTTCATAACAAAATGTGACCACGATAATTGAGGGCGTTGAAACGCTCGAATAACCCACGGACGGGCATGGCGAAACAAGGGTTCCTTATAGGACTGTGGAACCCCAAAAAAACAGTCTCTTTTTAAGGAGTCGTAGCATTATTACAGAAACAATTGCACGTCACTTGAACTGGCTGGCAGACGGCAGGTTCATTGTGGCTGTACCTGGCAGAAGAGAAACACAATTTCACAACCAAGTAAAAGATTAATTAATTATGAGGTCCATCCGGGTAGCTATAGACTGTAGAGTTACCCAACTAGTTATATGATGGCTCCCAAGGTATTACTACTCGGATGATAGATATACTAAAACTCAAACATGAGAGACAAGGGTTTAGACGACCATATGACCTAGACTATAAAAGTGGTTAGAGAACTACAAACTACGAATTAAACCGGGTTCGATTCCCGATGAAAAATGCTTCCTGCACTCGTCTTGTTTGGGTGTTTGTAAAATGTATTTATTTATGTATCAACTCTATATAATTATATTTATCCGTTGCTTAGTAGTACCCATAACACAAGCTTTGCTAAGCTTACTTTGGGACTAGGTCAATGAGGGCTATCGTTTTTTGTCTCACTAGATGGCGCACTGTTGCGTGAGGTTTTAAGTGTGGCTTTCAAAGTCTGTTATTACGGCGTGAAAACAAAGTTTAGATTAAAATCATATTTAATACACCTTAAAACCGTACCATATAAATTCGAGCATGCCACAGTGTTTCATAGTCCCTGTTTTGTTCGGAAAAAAGGGAGGACAAAGGTTTCCGAAAGACAAAACTGTCTCAAAAAACAGACATTCATTGCCCGGAACGCATATTTGCCATAATTAATTTCAGATATTGCAAAATATCACAAATTATTCTAATTATAAATAAACCGCGTAGCTCACCCAAAAACTATGAGATTTTACATTTCGGAACCTCACGCTACACTAGCGCCTCTAGCGGCGAATTCATTCGCGATAGCCCTCATTGGTGTGAATTGTCCCGTGATATTTATTTATTATTTATAGCAGTGACATGGTATAGTGTAAACATATTTTTGACCTCGACATAAATGGTCTTATAGTAACTACAAATAAATTAAACTAATCGTTTTACCTAACTTTCAAGGCATCTGCGAAAGGGTTGCCTCCTGCACTCGTCTTCCAAGTTTGGGATGTATCTGTAGAAAAAGAAAAGTTTATTTACAAACCACTTTACAACACTCTACTGTAACTTAGTACTCGTAGAACAAGTAGCAGGAACAGCTATCGACAATCACAAACAAGATGATGATGATGATGATGATGTGATCCTGTTATCCCTCACTAGGGACATAGGATCGTAGAAGAGTTTTCCATTTGGCTCGATCTTGCGCGGGGTCGTCCAGCAAACAAGATAAAGGTGAAAAATTTAAGATGGCCCCGTCTAGTAGTACCTATCTGAATGTACGCCGGAGCTATACAGTCTTATTCCACTAGCTCCTTTCTTTCACAGGCCAACCAGAAGTTGGCGTGGTCTTCACCCTTATGTTGTCAGTATCAGTTACATTGGCGCAAAGCGTTTTCGCTCGTCCTTTAATATCCGGACAGCTCAGGAGTGGAATGCTCCGCCAGCTTCTGTGTACCCTGATCGCTACAATCTGGCCGTCTTCAACTAAAGGGTGAATGGGCATTTTATTAGGCAAGCGTGTTCCGTCTTGGTCCACATCTTCGCTTATCATCAGGCGTTTATAATCAAATACAAGTCTATTTTTGTGTTAAAAAAAATATCCGAAATTATGTTTTTTATAATTTCGAACATCAACTTCTCTATACTAAGGGAGACTGACACAGATATCATCGAAAACACCAACTCTAGTCTAGCTCTTGATCAATGTCAATGTCTACAACGCTTCCGCGCCTCTCAAAAGGTGCCATCATAATTTTATTGTGCACTAGCTTTTACCCGCGGCTTCGCACGCGTAAACTATTCGGTCTGGTAGTTGCAATTGAAATTTTCGGGATTTTACAAAATTCCCCTGGAAATTTCCAAATTTATATCGTGGTCTTCATTGAGGTTGTGTTGTGAATAACTGTACAAAATTCAAAACTCTAAACCCAGTGCTAAAATTTCAAAAATTTTCCCTATCCAAATTCAAATTCATATCATTTATTCAGTAAATAGGCCGCAATGGCACTTTACACGTATTTTTTTAAATACCAGCACTTTCGGAAAGACCATCATTGCCAAGAAGAATGCGCCGCAAGAAGCTTGGCAGAAAGTCATTTTTTCAAAATAAAATAAGTACAAATAAAAATACTTAAAAACTACAGTAAGGACAATTAAAGAAAAAATTACAAAATAATATAATAACAATAATACACGGATGTATGGGGTCCCTTAGTTACAAAACTATCCCGTGGAAATATGGGATAAAAGTAGCCTATGTGTTATTCCAGAGGTCCAGCTACCCTACATACCAAATTTCATGGCTCTAAGTCCAGTGGTTGTTATTTCGAGATTTTATCCCTAGTTATCCGTAGGAATATCGGGTCAAAAAGTCACTTAAGTGTTATTCCAGATGTCCAGTTACCTACATACCAGTTACCAAATTTCATGACTCTAAGCCCAGCGGTTATTATTTCGAGTTTTTATCCCTATCCCGTGGAATATCGGAATAAATAGTAGCCTATGTGTTATTTCAAGAGGTTCAGCTACCTACACACCAAATTTCATGGCTCTAAGCCCAGCGGTTGTTATTTCAAGATTTATCCCTAGGTATCCCGTGGGAATATCGATTCAAAAAGTTGACTATGTGTTATTTCAGACATCCAACTACTTACATACCAAATTTCATGGCTTCTAAACCCAGCGGTTGTTATTTCGAGATTTTATCCCTATCCCGTGGGAATATCAGAATAAAAAGTAGCCTATGTGTTTTCCAGAGGTCCAGCTACCTACATACTAAATTTCTATGCTCAAAACCCAGCGGTTGTTATTTCAAGATTTTATCCCCTAGGTATCCGTGGGAATATCGGTCAAAAAGTCACCTATGTTTTATTCCAGACGTCCAACTACCTACATACCAAATTTCATGACTCTAAGCCAGCGGTTGTTATTTCGAGATTTTATCCTATCCCGTGGGAATATCGGGAAAAAAGTATTCTATGTTTTAAATCCAGGTTATAAACGTACTTTCCGCCAAATTTCATCCAAATCCGTCCAGCCGTTTAAGCGTGAAAAGAGTAACAAAACATACTCACTCACTCACTCACTCACACAA
>NC_133497.1:3758559-3879941 GCF_025370935.1 Choristoneura fumiferana | reverse complement strand
CCTAGCTTGAAAAGGAGACAAACATCAAATTTTAGCCTTCGTGCATTTGGCAAAATAATTGTATCAGCCATCGCTGTACACAGCATTTTTGTACCACTTAGTAGAGACTGCTTTCGAGTTCCAGTTTTAAGTTGGTTCGATAGGGCTTCGCTAATATGAAAATGCCTAATGTTATTGCAAAAGATACATGTGTTTATACCATTTCTGAATCTGCATAACATGCCTAATTTATTGACGTTATTTATTTGTTTCGTTTCTAGTATTTTTTTTCATGGCAGATGGATAAAGTTGAAATTCATGTTTTTGAGACAACTTAAATCAAGATTAATGAAGTTTGTTTCAGCATTTTACGGTAGTTACTGACAAATAACACATTTCACTTCTGAAGTAACTATTCACCATTTGATACACATAAAAAACTGTTATTAAGAGCTTTCAAGTCGATGCTGTACTAAAAATGTCAAGACAAAGGGAGTATCCCCAAAAATCTTTATTTCGGTAATAACTCGAAAACCGTGCAACTTTTACTGGGATCATGTTAGGTTGGTTAGTTCCTCTTGAGCTGGCCTACCTCTGGTGTCACTGTGACGTGGTACTTCTGGGGACACCCTGTATGTTCAAAATATATACAATCTGAATATATAACAGTTGAAAGAAGATTCGAGGCGGTCTTTTTTTATAATATAAAAATATTATTTAAGTTAGCTAGTAGATTTATTATTTAGTAGTATTTAGCTCTTAGGTATATGATTGTATTTTCTATAAGTTTATATTCTTAAATAAATTTTCCCCGTTTTGTTGAAAGAAATAACAATTAAAATATTTAAAGTAAGTACTTAAAGTAGTAAGTATCTCTATGTATATACTTGTGTTTTCTGTACTGCTTACTGTATTGGAGTGCAATTAAGAATTATTGTATTGTATTGTACGTTTTTCATAATGGTCAAAATACATACATATAAATGCCCATATTCATCATCTCCAGTCTATTTTCATCGTACTAATGTATAAGTTCACAATTTATATTTTTGAGAGAGGGTAGACATGATTGATAGTCAGTAAGTGGGTAGATACATTCTTTTGTCGATCGAATGAGGTGGAATGACTCTGATACTGACTAAAAATAACATAAAACTTAAGTAGAAAATAATGTAAATCCTTGTTCCCCCTTACCCTTATCGCCCCATTGAAGGCATTTTGTTTGTGTCTGTTGTAGATGGGTTCTGGCTAATACCCCACCGAAACTTTCAGTATTACCGAACAACAAGACTAAAGTCTTTCGGCCGTGTCTTATCTAACCACGACATTGGCGGAATCATCGCATGGATCGATGGGGCCATTATTATCCCAAAAATTGAATTGAGTCTAATACTCGTATTGCAGTATGATTGCTGGTGCAGTGTGCTTTGTAAATGTCGATTAATTTGTAATGTCAGAAGATAGTATTCACTTATTTAAAACACAAAAATGAAATCTGAAAATGAATCTTTGTTCAACGGTGGGTCATTAAATTTTTTTTTCGGTTTTTTGACCTTATCCAACCTACATTCTTAGTGGCAGTTATCCTGGCTGCTATAAAAAAACCTAACATCGAAGGCTAAGGCGGGAGCGTAGGTATGGTCAAATTTAGAACGCACCTACCCCACTTACCGGGAGGAAAAAGTTCACACTGTCAATATTACGAATTCTAGTAATAATTATTTTAACTTTAAGTAGGTTTAGCTACTTGCATAATGAAATGTAAAAAGTACTGTCTAACCCACTTATCAATGTCCAACTAAACCCTGGATCTAGAAAGCTGAACTTGGACTTCGGAATTCCCTCTTTTTAAAGTCAAAGTCAAAAGTCAAAAGTATTTATTTGCCAGAATACAGTACAGGAGGTCTTACATTGTATTTTTTATTTCAGTGTATTCAGTGCATGCAGGCGGTGCAAATATTCTGTTGAGAGGCGTATAATTATTTTATACAATTACAAATTTCCTATGTCAAATATCAAATTAAAATAGATCAAAAAATCATATAAATAATCAAAATAATAAATTCATAAGTTCACAAAATAACTCTAACGTATAAAAACATGTCGAGAAGCCAACTCTCAACTTATTCTTAAAACTATTCCCCCAGCCTTATGTCATGCGGCTGGTTGTTATACAATTTAATGGACATGTATTTTTATGAAGACAAGAACTTGGATGTATTTTGAGATATTTCCATGGGATGAGAATTCTGCGATTTAGAAAAAGCCACTGGCATAAGCTAGCTAGCATCCTGAAACTGATTTATAAGAGTGTTCAATTTATTTTCTTCCATCTACCTACTATTTTTCTCGCTGTCATGAGGTGAAAATTTGGATTTTTGCCAGGTATAATTATTATACAGTAGTTTAATGTGCATAAGACAATTATGCAAATTGAATAATATGATTTGAGAATTTCGGCAATTTGTTTATATGCATATTGTTTTATACGTTCTCAATATTTCGACGGATTGAAATTCTGATATTTATGTTATGAGAAATGAAAATTCGCAAATCGTTATGACAAACATTACACTCCCGTATTTTAATGCAAGCATTTTTCTTTGTGAAATTTCTGTATCGATTATGTGTTTCAACCATTATAGAAAACGTACTGTATGGATTTTAATTGATATTTCATTTAACTATTTATTCTTTATAATTTTATGTATTTTAAACGTATACATTATCATCATATTATGCATTTTGTGCAATATGACTAAGGGGCCATCCATAAAGTACGCCACACTAGTTTTGACCCTTTTAGAACCCCCCTCCCCTTGCCACACGTATTGCTATGAAATTTTTATTTTGTTCCTGTGTCCCAAACCGCTTGACCCCCCCCCCCCCCTAATGTGTGACGTACTTTATGGATAACCCCTAAGAACCATTATGCATTGTAGCTATTATATATTTTGACCACTATGCATTTCAAGCTTATGCGTTTAGAACTTATGTCAAATAACTGTATATATTTTGATGCATTATATTTTTAAATTTTCGGTATTTCAACTGTATGTATTTCAACCGATATTTATTTTTAATTTATACATTATAATACGTACACCTCGCAACAGCACGCGTTTGATTGTTCGAGTCTTGATCCTCTGTCAGATCTCTCCTCGGTCTCTCTACAGTATTATAAGTACTGACCGTTTGCTTGATTGGCGTGGTCGTGTTCCATATTCCCACTGTGACCACCCAGCGTTGAGTTGGACTCGACATTACTGTAATTACTTGAAGGACCAGTAGCTTGCACAGTTCCGAGTTGGTATGCAAAGCATATACCTGAAAAAGGAATCTTGGTCAGTTAACTTTCCAAACATCGAAAACTAACATAAATTAAGAAACATTCTGAATTTGTCTGTACCATTACCATGAGTTTACAATGACCGTACTCGATAGCGACGGCGTAAATTATTTGTATGGAGAATTGTACAGCGCCTCTACAAATAATTTACGCCGTCGCTATCGAGTACGGTCACTGTAAACTCATGGTAGTGGTACTGCTTTTGTTTTCGACTGGGGCGGCTACTCGAGACGCTAGATACCTTTACTTAGTACAGAGCGCCGCGCGCGCCAGCTCTAGTCCGAGAGCTGGCACCAATTTTTGGGTAGGTATTTGAGGTAAGCTGAAAACTTGTCCCATACCTCTCCTATTATACCCCGACGCAGAACTATAGACCTGGCTGGTTATAGCGGGGCTAAATCAGTCCCTAAATTATAAAAATATTTTTTTTCCTCAATATGTTTTTGAGGCAATATGCAATTTTTATATGTAAACTAAAAATAAGATTTTAAAAAAGACTGATCATTTTTGTGGGACATTCTACCTGCCAGGTGATCTAACAAGTTTATTTGTTGAGTAAGAAATGTGGTAGTCTCTAAAAGAAGAAATTTAGATATTTGTAATTATAACTAGGTTTAAAGATGTACCTAATGCATAGGTAATATGATTGAGTAGGTATTTCTCAATAAGTTGTCCCGTCATGAAATTGACAAGATATAAGTATTATCAAGAAATTATTAACACTAAGAACGAGACCATAAAACATAAACTGGTCAGGAAAATGTCACGAAATCTTGTGAGAAAAAAAAAAACGTAATTTTGTAACTAAGTACATCGAAACTTTCTATTGGATCCAACAACAAAGATTATCTGACTTTTTATCACCTTTACCACAACGTTTTGTTTATATTGAAAAACAATATTATACTCATTTTTAAGGTTCCATAGCCAAAATGGCAAAAACGGAACCCTTATAGTTTCGCCATGTCTGTCTGTCTGTCCATCCGTCCGCGGCTTTGCTCAGGGACTATCAATGCTATAAAGCTGTAATTTTGTCACGGGGTGGTGTCCGGGGAAGTTGTTCGGATGAAGGAAGAAGACAGGAATAGGGCAGACAGTGATATTTATTTAGGATAATAATAAAAGGGCACCTGCGGACAAACAGACGCGGTCTTAAGTATCTAAAAGGTATGCTTTGACACTGCATCAACAATTATAAAAATAAGTACATAGTTAATCAACTTACGTTTCCGTGCCCAGTTCTTCATTTATATAAATCAATGGCACTGAAGTCCAGCAGTATTACAATCTAATGATCTTATGAAACTTCACAAAATGCACTGTACAATTATAAAACCTTCCTTCGTATAGGAGTAGTAAATTATGAGCTTATTATGGAGTTTAAAGAGATTTATAGGATCTAGGATAAAGGAAGGTAAGTGTTCAGCTCGGAGGCTCTGAATAGAATGGCTACTTGACGTAAATTGAACAGGTGTGGAATTTAGAAAAGGAAATTTGAATTTAAATGTTATTTTTTCGAATATGTGCTAAACCAGACAGTTAGGACAAAGAGTTAGGATGAAACGAGCTGTATGACACCTCGTTACAATACCCGGCCTGCCCTGGAAGAAAAAATCCTGAGGGATGTTAAGTCCTGATGGGATTTTTTCGTTGTGTTAAAAAGAGTATAGTTAAGGTAATTAAAATGAGTGATGTGAATGATTGTAATTTAGAGAGTGCGTAATGATAATTTACAATATGTGTATCTTACAAGAGAAACGATTCGAGGAAACACTCTGCATTCATTCATTCATCTATCATTCATAATTTTGGTTAGTATTGTAAGTAATTAACCAAAATATCTTGTGTAGGAGTATCCATTGATATTTAATGGCATACTCGTCAAATCGTTCTCGAATGGTATTAAGGCTTTTTACAGTAACCACCCGCTGATGTGTTTAAGATGAACCTTACTAGAGTAAAATATGAGTATTGCATACTCGAACTCATGCACTTAAAGTATGTATGCACGTATATATGCAAGAAAAATTAATTCAAATACATCTTAAACGTAGTTTAATAATAAGACATGGATAACAATAAATAATTGAATCCAAGTATGGCTCAACATAGTTCTTAGATATCAGTTGACGTACTTGGTGTCAAACTGTTCCATCGGAACTACTATGACTTGGTAATTATCCTGTGTATTTATCAAAGGTAAAGTAATATTGATTAGACTAGGTCAACAATGTATTTTATTAATGAAGAATCGAAAAGAGTAATGAAATGAGAAAAGGTGTATGGATAAATTATATACAGTATATACATAGGTAAGTTTTTTTTTAAAGTAATGCTAGGATAAAAGTAATAATGATTTTTATGGGAAAAAATATTGCCAAATGTGAATGAACTCTTCATTTTAATTTTTAGTTTTGGGAATCGGCTTTAGGTCTCTAACGTGCCATCGTCCCAGTGGTTTGTTAGACATGTCCGTTAATTCATAAACTAGTGGTGATATTTTTTGGGTAACCTTGCATTTAATAAATTTAGGAGCGAGTTTGGCCAAGTGATATTTACCTGCGTTGCTGATGGTATAGTTATGTTTCCAGACAATATCACCGACATTGAATTCTATATGTTGATGATGTTTATTATATGATGTTGAGTTTATTTGATGTGCTTTCCACAACCTGGCCTGAACTTCTGAGAAAATAGAGTGAAGGTGTCCCAAATTCTCGGCAAGTTCGTTTCTTGGCGCGAAGATAATGTCATTTGTGAGATCAGTGTTATTGTATACCGACCCACATGTGACCAATTAACGACCAAAGACTAAGAAAGCTGGCGTGTATTTGGTTACCTCATTTACGGCTGTATTTATGGCGAATTGAATCTTGTGGATGTTTACGTCCCAAGTTCTGTGGTCGTTTTCAACAAATGAGGATATAGCGGTAATTATTGATTTATTGAACCTTTCGACTAAATTTACTTGTGGACAGTACCGTGGTGTATAATGAACCTTAGGTACTTGATAGGCTTGGAATAAATCAGTAATTTCCTGGCTTGTGAATTGAGCAGCATTGTCTAGAATAACAGTTTCTGGGACTCCGTAGGAGAGAAAGACTAAGTGTTCTAGTATATGTACAATTACGGAAGTGGTAGCTCGTTTAATTGGAAAAATAAGGCAGTATTTGGAAAAACAGCATGTTATAACGAAGATATATTTATTATGTTTGTATGTTGTGGGTAGTGGTCCTATTAAATCGATAGAGATGCACTGGAATGGACGTGAGCACACTTTAGGTTTACCCATGAGTCCGAATTTTACTTGATTTTGATGTTTGTAGGCTAAACAAGTTTCGCATTTTGAAATAAAGTTTGAAATGTCTTTGTACATTCCTGGGGGCCTACCAGGCTCCCTTAATACGATTCAGTTTAGGCTCTAAACTGAGCTGCATCGCTATTTCGTACCAGGACGTTACTTTTGCGATTCAGTTCAAGCACGGTTCAGCGACAGCGATACAGACATTTTCATTCACTCACTTCAAGCGGTTTTCGTACCATGACGCTTAACTTGAGTGGGAATTGAATCGCTTCAGTGTCAAATTTAGCGATTCAGTATAAGTTACTCATTCTGTCAATTCTTTTGGATCGCTTTTTTTTCAACTAATGAATTTCAAGAACTTTTAAACTTTTATTCAAGTTTTATAACTTTTCATAGGTACTCACGACATTGTGCTTCTTAACTCCTCATTCATAAAACTAATTTTTCAGTGAGAAAAGAGACTCGTGGATTAGTGACAGCGTAAAAAAATTATTTGTAATCAACACAACGGTTGCTAAGAACACGGAATGACATAGAGTTATGGTTTTTCAAAATAAAGAGGTTTTAGTATACAATATTTGGTTTGCATATAGCGGTATCCCTTTCGCGACTTAACGTTTCAGTTTCGGACCAGAGACAATATCGGTCTTTCATTCACTTGTAAACCATTGAGACTCAGCTCTGAGAAATGAACGTCGTGGTACCAATTTCGACGATTCAGTTTAGGTGCCTAAATTGAACTGCTCTGCGTTTGGATCGTTTATGAAAAGATCATGGTAGGCCCCCCTGGCCAGAAATATTTCATCTTTATTCTTTGGTATGTTTTAAATATACCAAAGTGTGCACAAGTGGGGGTGGAGTGATTTTCGGCGATGATTGGTGTTCTATATTCAAGTGGAACTACTTCTTTCCAATTATATTCAGAATGGAGTAATGAAGTAGTTTGTTCGAATCTATATAATTTATCATTATTGATGATGTAATTGGGGGTAGTGTTAGGGTTAATGCTACATTTAGAATAAATATTGTTATACCAATCGTCATTTGTATCTGAACTATTGTAGTTTATGATACTTATAGGGACTGAGCGTGATAAAGCATCTGGAACCAAGTGGTCTTTGCCACGTTTATGTTTTATTTCGAAGTTAAAGGTGGAAAGGCGAATACTCCAGCGAGCTAAACGTCCTGTAGGATTATCTAGATGTAAGAACCATTGGAGTGCAGAGTGATCTGTATAAATAGTGAATTTGAGGCCGTTGTCAAGGTAGCAACGCCAATGTTCTAAGGATAAGATGACGCTTAACAATTCTCTTTCTGTGATAGAGTAATTTTTCTGGGGACCTGTGAGGGATTTACTCATATAGGCTATGGGTTTTTCTATTCCGTCAACTTCTTGAGTGAGCATTGAGCCAATACCGAAGCTGGAAGCATCACAGTGGACTGCGAAGGGGTTTGTAAAATCTGGACAAGCGAGAATAGGAGTTGAGACTAGGGCTTCTTTAATGTTTCTGAAGGCATTGTCTGCTTCAGAGGTCCATTTGAAAGGTGGGGCCTTTTTGGAAGTAGAAGTTAGTTTGGTAAGAGGCGCAACCTTAGTGCTGAAATCTGGAATAAATCGTCTATACCAGCTTGCTGTACCTAAAAATCTCTTAACTTCACGAGGATTGTTGGGGGCGGGTATATCGAGAATCGCTCGGACTTTACTTGGATCAGTTTGGAGTCCTGACTCATTGACTATGTAACCTAAATATTTGAGTTCTTTTTTGAAGAATGAGCATTTAGGGAAATTTACTGTTATGTTAGCTTGCGCTAGTTTCTGTTGGACCTTATTTAGTAATGCTATATGTTCTTCAAATGTATTACTGATGATAATTATGTCATCTAAATAAGTGAATACTGAATTATCTAGATTCTCTGATGGAAATAATGTATCCATGAAACGTTGCTGTGTAGCAGGTGCATTTGAAAGACCAAATGGCATTACGCGGAACATGAACATTCCACGGCCTGACACGTGAAAAGCAGTCTTGGGTCTATCTGACGGGCGTAAAGGAATTTCTCAAAAAGCTTTGGCAATATCAATGGAGGAGAGATATTTAGCATTTTTTAACTTATCAAGGATATCTGAGATAAAGGGAAGTTTATAAGCATCTTTGCGTGTGATTGAATTTAATTTTCTGCTATCGATGCAAAAACGCCACGTTTGGTCCTTCTTGGGGGTGATAATGACTGGATTTAACCATGGACTTTCACAGGGTTCGATGACGTTTAGTTTTAGCATTTCGTCGACTTCATGACATAGGGCCTTTTGTTTTTCCGGTGAAAGTCTATAGCATCGCTGTCTGATGGGTGGATGATCACCGGTATCGATGTGGTGTTCTACGAGATGAGTCCTACCCGGGTTTGGATTCTGTTGAAATAATTTATACCGTTGGATAATGATATCTGATATTAGACGTTGAGTATCGGTAAGCTTATCATAATGACTGATATGATCAGAAGGAGCATTAACGACAAACGTGTCGATATGTTGATTCGTAAATGATGTTAATGTATGAAGAATGTCAGGTGCTAAATTAAACATTTTCCAGAAATCTATGCCGAGGATAAGAGATTGTTTTACGGAAGGTTTGACGTGTGCAGTTATGATTGCAACTTTCTATTTAAAGAGTATAGGCAGTTCTATGGTACCAATGGATCGTATCGTTTGGCCATTAGCGACAGATCCTGTGATCGTTTGTTTATGGTTAAGCTTATAGCCATGAGATAACAGTATTTCGTGTGAATTATTTCCTAAAATGGTTATGGCACTACCACTATCTAAAAGGCCACATAATGTTAAGTTGTTGGACTTAACGTTTAAGTATGGTCTTTCGTCATTAGAATTCTTGTTGAATAAAATTGATGTAGTTTTATATGATGACATGAATATTGTAATTGTATTTAGCCATAGATTCCATTCCTGATGTTTTTGATAAATTAATTTTCTCCAATATGCTTTTTTTGAATGTTTATGACAATTATTACATTTTGAGTATGTGACATTTTCTTTGCCACAGCGAAAACATACTATCTTTTTACTGGTACAAGTTTCTAATTGGTGATCGTTGGTTCGACAACGAGGGCAGGAGAAACGTAATATCGTCCCGGTCGGGGGGGTGACAGTGTGAATTGGGACTTCGTTTTTGTACGGAAATGGTGGTATAAAATATGGAGTGTGGTACGAGTTGATGAATAGTATTCTGAATGGTTCTGTTGTTCGTTGACGTTTTGATTAAATATATTGTTTTGTCTAAAACCGTTACAGCTCTCATACCATTTGCATGCTTGAAAAAGCTGATCGATCGACGTCACGTCAGTGGGCAACAGTTTTGAACTATAAATTTCATATTTCTGCGCAAGATATCAATCTTTGATCGCTCTGACAGTGGTTCATGTAATTTTGGAAAAGAGTGCTTCCATCGCGGAAAAGTACATAATTATTCTCATAATTATTCTCTCGTTTGTTTTTTGTTTGCGAGAGTTTATAGTTTGAGATAAGTAATAGTCGTGGTCGTGGATTTCGAAATCTCGGATAAATTGTGTTTTAAATGTTTTCCAATCAGTAAGCGTTGTTTTTATAGCTCTATACCAATCTAAAGGGGTTCCCGATAATAGGTCATAAATGCAATTATGTAACCTTTTATGGTCGATATTGCGAGAGATTGCGAATTCTTCTACTTTTTGAATAAAATCGCGTGGGCAACCGTCTCCTTTGTAATTAAATCGTTTAAAGTCGGTTTGACGATTGTCGGTAAGGTTTGATAGTTGATAGTTTTTGTGCTTTTATTATATTTAGCCTATAACTGTGTCCCACTGCTGGGCAAAGGCCTCTCCTCTTGACTTCCACATCTCCCTATCCAGAGCTATATTTGGCCACTCACTCAATTCCGCGTCCAGGTCATCTCGCCATCTCCGCCTCGGCCTGCCTTGCCGTCGGTGCCCGTCATGTGGTACCCACCATGTGGCTTTGTGCGCCCATCTTTGTGGGTGCATCCGGCAGACATGCCCGGCCCAGTCCCACTTAATTCCCCAGTCCCATTTTTTCCTGACAATCTGTCAGTTGTTCGCAAATCTGTTTATATTTTAGTAATAATGTGTTAGAAATATCAGTTGTTATAGAAATACGATTAATTCTTACGCATAAATGTTTTAAATATGTCGCGATACGATCATTGTGAATGTTGGTGGTTGATGATAGGAGAAGACGAGATGAAACCATGGTGAGGCATTTGGTGATCTCTTCCATGTCCTGTTCCAGAGTATAGGGGCTCGTTTCGATGCAGCATGGCTGTTCTAAAAGTGGATTTAGAAGTTGGCGTAAGTCATCAGCTGTAGCGGAAGAAGGAAATTGGACGTCGCGGAGCTTGAGCTCGTACAGGAGTTCCGGTTTATTTAGAAGAGCCGTCTGCATTGTGTTTAAAACGATTATCTTAAAGTTATTTTTAAGAGAGTGATTGTAATTATTATATCGGATTCGATGTCTCTAAAGCGTAAGTTTGGTAATTCAGTACATGTAAAAGGTATAAGTTGAATAAGGTTCGGTTTAAATATGAACGTAATCGAATATTAGTTATAAAAAATAATGCGTTAAGTAGTTACGAAAGTGATCTTCATAATATCGGATTAAATGTTTTTGAAACTTAAGTCTTGATAATAATAATAATAAGTAATGTTCTTAAGTGTTCTATTTTAATATTTCAGGAACTTAACATTCTCCCATTGCCATGTCTTTTCATATTTGAAATAACTAAATTTGTCAAAAAGTACCCACAGTTTTTTCCACTGCATGACCAGATAATTAATAAAATTAACAGACCTAGCAGGAGACCGCTAAAATTGCATCAGCCTAGAAAAAACTTAAAATTGTTTGGCATGAACGTATACTGCATGGCTATAAAGTTGTATAACAGAATACCTGAGGATTTTAAGATGGTACAAACACACCAATTTGAAAAGAGAATGTTTAAGTGGTTGCTTGATAAGTGCTTTTATTCAGTTGATGAATTTTTAAATAAGTAACAATTAATTTAGGCAAATTGTATTTTATTTTATAGATAAACAAAATAATGTATTTTTTTTTCCTCTCTTCTTTCTTTCTGTTTTTATTATTAATAATGTTTTTTTATTTATTTATTCTAAAATTATATTAACTGTAAAATATTTCTACGCCGATGACGGCAGAATATGCTGAACTAACACTTTTTACTAACTTATATTGTACCATATTCTCAGAAATAAATAAATGATAAATGATGATGATGATAAAAAGTGTGTGTTATACCATGAACCAGTCCGGAGACCTCTAGATAAGCGACCTCGGAGGCCCTAGGAAGGTCTCTTTTCCAGTGTAGGTATTGTGATGGTATTCCCCACTGAGGGTATTCCCCAACAGCACTGCCGTAAGTGTTTAATGACACATCTCCAGGTGACTCTGACGAGTTTTAAGAACACCCGAATTTATGTCATTATTATGTTGGTTTCTATGGAAACCGCGTTTAGTGTTGATGTCTGTGAATGTTTTGTGTATTTATTTTGTGCAGTGTATTGTTAGTGTACTGGGACTAATAGGACGACGTCACGTTGAATACCTAATTGTTAGATATGTAGTTATGCATGTGTGCGGGCTGCGACCCGTATTAGCGTTACTTGCAACGGAATAAATCAGTGTGCATCTAACTGGCTTTGTCATTGGTCGCTTACCCTCCCGTTTACATATTTAACACTAATTAAGGGCTCATAAGCTGGTGAAATTGTAAGTATTACGTTTTGATTTTAGTAGGTTAGGGCGGTAAACTGAATGTTGGCCAAAAGTAGGGTTCGAAATTTATGTGAGGGTTGATATTAACCTTTTAGAGTTTTGAAAAGTACTTAAAAATAATATAAATACTAATGTAAATAAAAAAATCTTCGGTCTCTGGGTCTTCGGGTTTTCGGGTCTTGGGTGGGTGGGTTCTATCACGTTGGTGCGCCAGTGTCACGGGGTGGTGTCCGGGGAAGTTGTTCGGATGAAGGAAGAAGACAGGAATAGGGCAGACAATGATATTTATCTAGGATTATAATTAAAGGGCACCTGCGGACAAACAGACGCGGTCTTAAGTATCTAAAAGGTATGCTTTGACACTGTATCAAAAATTATAAAAAATACATAGTTAATCAACTTACGTTTCCGTGCCCAGTTCTTTATTTATATAAATCAATGGCACTGAAGTCCAGCAGTATTAGATCTAATGATCTTATGATACTTCACAAAATGCACTGTACAATTATAAAACCTTCCTTCGTATAGGAGTAGTAAATTATGAGCTTATTATGAGATTTATAGGATCTAGGATAAAGGAAGGTATGTGTTCAGCTCGGAGGCTCTGAATAGAATGGCTACTTGACGTAAATTGAACAGGTGTGGAATTTAGAAAAGGAAATTTGAATTTAAATGTTATTTTTTCGAATATGTGCTAAACCAGACAGTACAAAGAGTTAGGATGAAACGAGCTGTATGACACCTCGTTACAAACTATGCCGACAAAATGGTACAGTCACCAGCATTAATATCTGCCACAGCGGAGCGTGCAAAAATATCTGACACGTCCTTCCGGCCCTAGAAATAGAGTCGTATCAGATATTTATGCACGCTTGTTGTGTCAGATATTGGTGCTGGTGACTGTACAATAAAAATTCAAAAAAATTTTTTTTTAGGTTGCGTCCCATAGACGTAATGTGGGGGTGTTTTTTTTTTCTCAGCCAACCATTAGGGGTTTTCTTAGACGATTTTGCGATTCAGTGGTTTTTTTGCGAAATATTCAACTTTAAAGTGCAAATTTTCATTAAAATTTAGCGTTCCCCCCCCCCCAAATCTAAACCGGTAGGTGGAAATTTATAAAAAAAATCTGGATGGTAGTACGTAGGATATCAAACTTTCAAGGAAAACTATAACGGCTAAGTTTGCTTGAGAATTATTAGTAGTTTATAAGTAAATAGCAGCCTAAGGTATAAAATATACCTAAACTTGGAAGATTTCATATAAAATACAAAATCCTTAGAAAAATATTGTAATGGCCACGGAACCCTATTTCGGGCGTGTCCGATACGCTTTTGGCCGGTTTTTGTGTTGAAATAGCGTCAGGTATTTTTTTTTTAAAAGTGGACAACTGAAAATGGACAACTTTTTGAGAAATTGTCGATTTTCCATTGGGAGAACTCTTATCTCAGACAGAATACGACGGCACCCTATTATTGTATTAAATGAGTGACTTTTCATATTTATAATATGGAACTTTAATTATTTATGGTCAAAATGTCAAAACAGTTTTACATTTTACGATAGGGTGAAGCTAATCAGACGAACTTTTACGATAAAATACACTGAAAAATGTAACTAGGTTTACATTACTTAGAATTACAACACATAATTATTTTCTTTCAACTCACCTAAAATCATAATCAGCATATTAATCGCAAATATATTTCTGTTGTTATTCGATGACAACTCCATGTTCGTAAAAAGGCGTAGGATCAATACAACTGCAGCGTTAGAACTTTATACTTAGCTATTTATCAAGCGTTACTTCGTCCATATCAGTTATAAAATAAACAATTATTTCTGTTCACCCATGACCTTACGATAACTACCATGTCTCTGCAACAAAATGTGTTCGTGTAGCCCCTCTGCCTCCGCTGTAAGAACGGTGTTCCCTTCTTTCGCCGACAGAAATTTCATAGAATTTCGTTTCGCAGAAAATGTTTCATATAATATTTGGTCCCTGAATTTTTACTTCGTATATTATTGTTTCAACGACTATATACTTGAATGAAACAAATTTAATAGAATAACTATTCAAGGAATCTTATAATCTCACTTTATTATTTATCAAATTTATCAAATTGTAGAATTATTTTTTAACAAATATTGTTTGTTGGATAAAATATATTATAATAGGTTAAATATATTATATTATATTTTATTATTATTATATTATATTATATTAATATAATATATTAAATATATTATAATAGGTTAAAAATTGCTACCAGAAAAGTTGGTTAGGTTAGGTTAGGTTAGAACAGTGACCTCGTCAGAAACGACTCGCTACTAGAAAAGTAGGTTAGGTTAGGTTAGAACTGCGACCACATCAGAAAACGAATTGCATGTTTTTTTTGGTATTAAGTTTTATAATAACTAAATAATATGATAATAATTAACATTTAATTTGTTGTTCTTTGATATGAATATGTAAACAAAAAAATATATTTGTAACAAAAATCTATGATTTAAATTTCTTCAGACTAAGGGGCTGTTTCACCATCCATTGATTAGTGTTAACTGGCGGTTAGGTGTGATGCCGTCTCTATTTGTTTTGTTCGAGTAGACGGAGACGGCATCACATTTAACCGTCGGTTAACGCTAATCAATGGATGGTGAAACCGCCCCTTAGTCTGAAGAAATTTAAATCATAGATTTTTGTTACAAATATATTTTTTTGTTTAGATATTCATATCAAAATAGCCCCTAAGTGTTCTGCGTATTGATTATTCTATGAAAGGATAATATGATAAAAAATGTCTGTTAAACGAAATTCTATTAAAATTTTGTCTGTAAAACAACGTACAACCCCAAGTATCACCCACCACACTACAATGACGCGTTTCGAACTCAACCAGAGTTCATCCTTAGAGTTCACCATGTTACCAGATGTTAAATTTTTTAAACTTCTGCTAGCTATCGTGTCATAAACGGCCAAGTGCAAAGCGGACTCACGCAGAGGGTCTCGTGCACTACATAGTTCGACAAGCGAATTTTTGCCCCGGCCGGGAATCGAACCTGGGACCTCAAGCTTGGTAGTCAGGTTCTCTAACCACTTGGCTATCCGGTCGTCTAAATTATTTTCGTTGTCTTATTTTTGTCCCCGAAAAATAGTGAATGAGTAGTTTTTTTTCATCATCATCATCATCATTCAGCCTATATACGTCCCACTGCTGGGCACAGGCCTCCTCTCAGAACAAGAGGGCTTGGGCCATAGTTCCCACGCGGGCCCAGTGCGGATTGGGAACTTCACACGCACCATTGAATTGCTTCGCAGGTTTGTGCAGGTTTCCTCACGATGTTTTCCTTCACCGCAAAGCTCGTGGTAAATTTCAAATGTAACTCCGCACATGAATTTCGAAAAACTCAGAGGTGCGAGCCGGGGTTTGAACCCACGACCCTCTGCTTGAGAGGCGATAGGTCAAACCACTAGGCCACCACGGCTTTCAAGTAGATTTTTTTGCAAATCATTAAATTTTTTTTTTGTTAAATATTAGGCACCACATTTTATTTATCTGTTATATAGATAGAAGACATAATTTCGTGACAGTCAGTGATAAAAAAACAAGCATGTCACCTCTGTTCGGCTCAAACTGAGATATGACCTTAGATAATGAGGGCTATCGCGTATGAATTCCCCACTAGAGGCGATAGTGTAGCGTGAGGTCTCCGAAATGTCAAATCTCATAGTTTTTGGGTGAGCTAAGCGGGTTTATTCATAATTAGAATAATTTTGTGAATATTTTACAATATCTGAAATTAATTATGGCAAATATGCGCTCCGGGGCAATGAATGTCTGTGTTTTGAGACAGTTTTGTCTTTCGGAAACCTTTGTCCTCCCTTTTTTCCGAACAAAACGGGGAGATGCAACACTGGCATGCTCGATATTTTTATGGTACGGTTTTAAGGTATTAAATATGATTTAATAAATAAATAATAAATAAATATCAGGGGACAATTCACACCAATTTACCTAGTCCCAAAGTAAGCTTAGCAAAGCTTGTGTTATGGGTACTAAGCAACGGATAAATATAATTATATAGATAGATACATACTTAAATACATATTAAACACCCAAGACCCGAGAACAAACATTCGTATTTTTCATACAAATATCTGCCCCGACACGGGAATCGAACCCGGGACCTCAAGCTTCGTAGTCAGGTTCTCTAACCACTAGGCCATCTGGTCGTCAAGACGTCAAGAGATTTAAATGTAAATTTTGTTTTCACGCCCGTAATAAGAAACTAACCACTATACTTCAGGCAGGACCTTTGTCTACAGTGGCGCCAACTGGTGAGCGCGAAAACCGTAGCCCTAATTACCTTTTTTTACCAGATTTTTTTTGGACACCTTAAGAGGAATCATGACATGACTGACATCGAAGTACATAATATAATGCTGTACATTTTTATTGATAAATAAATAAACATTTAAACAATATCTTTTAAACACTTTGCGCGCTGGGAGCGACATCTAGTGAGCGCGCTGCGACGACTTGCGTGTAGTATCGAGCGGACGCGCGCGGCGTGCGCGGGCGCATGGGGTCCGAGAAGTCCACCGCGTGCAGACCGAAGCGGGACCTGGCAAACGAACATAATGGTCAATTACCTTGACAAATTCGTATATTATGACAACGGTAGAACTCTGTCGCAGGGAGCCTCTGCTGACTCTATCAATCGTTAGGGTTCCGTACCAAAGGGTAAAAACGGGACCCTATTACTAAGACTACACTGTCCGTCTGTCTGTCACCAGGCTGTATCTCATGAACCGTGATAGCTAGCTGACCGTCACAGTTGAAATTTTCACAGAACAGTTGCCGCTATAACAACAAAAAAAATACTAAAAAAAGATGTAAGTACCTCGCAGTCGGGTAAAAAATAGAATAAAATAAACAATTAAGTGGGGCTTCCATACATAGATACAATAGACGTGTTTTTTTGCCGTTTTTTGCTCGCTTGAAATATTCACAGAATATTTTGTTGTACATTCAATTTAAAAATAAATGATTAAATTAAAATAAACCAAATATTTCAGGGGGCTGCCATACAACAAACTTGTTTTCTTTGACGTTTTTTTTGCTAATGTCTAATGTTGTATAGATAATGGTACGGCACCCTTCGTGCGTGAGTCCGGCTCGCACTTGGCCAGTTTTATTATAATAAAGTGGGGCAAATGCTGACTGCAAAAGTCCTGGTGTCACATCAAATACATATTCTAAAAATGTAAATTGGCTCTGTGCACGACATCAGCGCCACCTAGCGTCCGCAAGTTTGTCGGCTGACGTTTTGAAATTTCATTGCGACATTGTGAAAAAAATCCGAGCGTAAAAGTAACAAAAAATTTGGAATTCAAGTGAAAAATACAAAAAGATTCCAAAAATGCAATCTTAACAAAAAATCAAACCTATCACGTATTAATTTATAATACTAAATTACTGCGATACCGTGATTTGGGTGGACAAAGGGCTGTGAATTAATTTTTGGTCATTAAAATTAAATGAGGTAATTAAAATTTATTCAAAAAGTGTGTTTTAGTTTGTTTATTTCAGGGTTTGTTTACTTCATGTTTAGTCATACTTTTATTGTATACAAAAAGATAAAGCTACTTTAATGGTTTCCTTAAATAATAGTAAACATATATAATTCTTCTTTCTTGTATCGCTAGTAATAAATTAAATATCGTTTTCAGATCAACATACGTATTATTTTGACGACCGGTTTTGTGTGTATTAAGTACTCAATATAAAATTTCAACCACAAACCGTTTCAAAAGGAAAACTGATGGTATCTGCTGGACATGTCCGGGATGTGGAGGAATTAAAAACAAAACAGGGACTGTGTTCAATAATTCAAGAAGACAAACATTATTACTAAAATTAGGCAGATATGTCTACACAAATTGCTTTGTTAATCTTCTTCTTCTTTTTTAAAATATGGCTTTTCTGTCCTAATTAATGACAATTCGCCAGTGTCAAGGTAAACTCTCTTTGTGAGGGACGTTGTACGGTAATTGTAGTTTTTGCAACTAGATAGTAAAATTCCAGAAACCACGTGGAGACCTCTTGCGCATTAAAAAATATTAGACACGAGAGCTATATAGAATTTTGGGATCACTGTTCACTGTTAAGGTTAATCGCCGCATAAAACACTATCAAAATTATACTTCAACTAGCCAAAGAAACAGAAATAGCAAAATTAGAGATATTGTCTACATCCGCCATCTTCGAATGACAAATTCATATGAGTATGACAAATGGCAGAATCTTGATTATTTCGTCTTTTGGCCACTATTAGCGCTGCGACAGATTTCATTACCCCCACCTAGTACTTCGTACCCAGCGAATACGCGATAGAAAACATCTAATGTTTCGAGAAAACGCATGTAATAGCTAGTATAAAGATACTTACTGGTATCCGTCCATCCACTCAAAGTTGTCCATGAGCGACCAGGCGGTGTAACCCGTCACGTTCACTTTGTCCTCAGTTACAGCTAAGAAGACCTGTCAAAAATTAAATCATATGATATACCTAGGTGAGATGAGACACTATATAGCCAATGAACTAAGAGAATTTCTTTGTACCCGCGACCTTATGATACCGACGTTTATGCAAGATATGCGTGTTCATGCAGTTCTTCCACCTCCACACTGTAGGTAAGAAACACAAATCCGTCTGTCTATCGTCGTTCCATATTTATTTTTCTATTTCTATCTATTTTCTTTTAGTTCATTCATATTTCCGTAAAGCAACACCTGATTCAATAAATTATTTACATGGCCAAGCGAATTAGCTCGTTGATTAATCGTTGAAGTGGCAATGGGCAGGCCATATAGCACGGAGAACAGATGGCCGTTGGATGCGGTTGTTGGGGCCTAAAAGTTCGCGAATGGAGAGCGCGGATCGTCAAGCGTAGCGTAAGACATCCACTAACGAGATGGACGGATGACCCCACGTCATCATCTCTGTTCTCTGTCGGACATAGCGTCCCTCGTAGACCTCCAGTTGCCTGCATCTACCTTGAACCCGCAGCTTGAACCAGGGCCCTGTACCACAAAAGTTACAAGTGCTACAATTCGACAAAATTGTAACATATCGAAAATACAAACTGAGACATGGATGCACAGAAAAACCAGAAAATGAGACCAGCACTGGGAATTGAACCCAGGTCCTCAGCATTCCGTGCTGCGTGCTATAACCCCTACACCACTGCTGGACAGGAATCTAGACACGAATTTTTCCTATGCATACATATCTCAGGTTGCTTATTTCTACTACGCTACTTAAGCAGCAGCAAGCATACTAGCATATATAGGCATATGTATGCATAGGAAAAATTCGTGTCTAGATTCCTGTCCAGCAGTGGTGTAGGGGTTATAGCACGGAACACGGAATGCTGAGGACCTGGGTTCGATTCCCAGTGCTGGTCTCTTTTCTGGTTTTTCTGTGCATCCATGTCTCAGTTTGTATTTTCGATATGGTTTCACGGGATACCCGTGAAAGTAACAAATTTGGAGTTGAAATAAAAAATACAAAAAGACTCCAAAAAACCAATCATAAAATTGTAACATTTTATTATGAGAAACTTGACCATTTTGTCGAATTGTAGCATTTGTAACTTTTGTGGTACAGGGCCCTGGTTCAAGCTGCGGGGGTCAAGGTAGATGCAGGCAACTGGAGGTCTACGAGGGACGCTATGTCCGACAGAGAACAGAGATGATGACAATGGGGTAAAATATAGATATACTTAGCAAGACATATAGCCAGTTCTTACGCTAATAAATATAGTTTTTAGGGTTCCATGTCAGTTTGTTGTTTGTCTGTCCGTCCACCTGTCTGTCAGGACCATACAGCTTTAGCACAGTATAACAAGTTTCCCTACAGTAATCCGACGGAGACGTCTAGACAGAGCAATCGTGCGGGCGTGAGGGGTGAGACGCGGGTGGGAGGAGCCCCAGCTGCATACTTCGCCGTTCTTAGTAGCTTGGGACAAGTCTTCTAGGGCTATCGCGTTTTTTAACATTTACATTATAATCAATATTTATTATGGTGCATACGACATGTACTGTGAGTGCGTGAAAATCTTCATCTCGCATAAATAAAGAACTAAGATTTCATTATTCATGTAATTATATTTATTTATTTTTTATATAATTAAATTCAATAACATGAACTTTAAGACCGTTAAGTCTAGAAACCGAAAGTATTTGTCGGTTAAGTACTAATCTATAAAAGTATATTTTGCAGAAAAAAGAGTTTTTCATTTCAAAAATAGTATAATTTTAATACTTCTTGCCCCTAGTAAGTATGCCACCACTAATTCATTTTGTTTTATATAATTTCGCAATACCAATATGTACCGATTCGTAAAAATGGACCTTCCAAATTTTAAATTTGTGACAATCCTTCCTTACTTGCGTAAATACCTATACAGGCTGCGGTATCGACCAGCTTCAAAGGCGTCGGCCTACTGTATGGAAAACTTGTTATTCTGTGGCTTTTGCATACAGTACCTGTTCCAAGTAATCTCTGTAGTACTCCACCCGCTTCTCATCATCAAGACTGGCTCCGTTGTCGGAGTACCCATTCTCCGTGATGACGACCCTCCAGTCTCCATACTGCTGCTTGATAAGCTTCAAGTTGTGCCGCAGCCCGATGGGGTTGACCTGCGAAAGGCGCCTCATCACCATCCATATCCATACTTCCATACTAATATTATAAAACGACCGGATGGCCAAGTGGTTAGAGAAACTGACTATGTAGCTTGAGGTCCCGGGTTCGATTCCTGGCCGGGGCAGATTTGTATGAAGAATATGAATGTTTGTTCTCGGGTCTTGGATGTTTAATATGTATTTAAGTTTGTATATAAGTATGTTTATCTGTTGCCTAGTATCCATAATACAAGCTTTGCTTAGTTCGGGACTAGGTCAATTGGGTACCTTAAGTTTTCTAGGGTGGTCCATGTTATATTTTTTATCGATTGTAGACTTAAAATATAGCTCACTCCTGTAGATACTTAGATGTTTTTTTTCACTTGCTGATTTTTTGTAAAAATATATTGAAACTTTATTTCGGCAAACCGCACGTTTGGTGGGATTAATAGGTTTGTGCTTTGGTCTGTTTGATTAAAAAAAAGGGTCGTATTGACAGCTGTCAGTTGTCAAATGTCGCCGTATGTACGCACGTGTGTGTACGTATGTGTCGTTGTAAGACGATATAATAGTTTCAATTTAGTTTTACAAAAAAAACGGAAAGTGAAAATATATTTATCTATAGGAATGAGCTACATATAAGTCTACTAAAATAAATAAATAAATAAATAAATATAACGGACATTTCACACCAATTGACCTGGTCCCAAACTAAGCTTACCAAAGCTTGTGTTATGGGTACTAAGCAACGGATAAATATAATTATATAGATAGATACATACTTAAATACATATTAAACACCCAAGACTCGAGAACAAACATTCGTATTTTTCATACAAATATCTGCCCCGACACGGGAATCGAACCCGGGACCTCAAGCTTCGTAGTCTGGTTCTCTAACTACTAGGCCATCTGGTCGTCAAAATATGACATGGACCATCCTAAAAAACTTAAGGTACCCAATTGGTCCCATGTTATTTATGTTTATTTTATTTTATAGGTACTAGAGTTTACCCACGGCTTCGCATGCGTAAACTATTCGATCTGGTAGTTACAATTGAAATTCTGGGATTTTACAAAATTCCCCTGGGAAATCCTAGAATGTACAGTCACCAGTAATAATATCTGCCACAGCGGAGCGTGCAAAAATATCTGACACGTCCTTTCGGCCCTAGAAATAGAGTCGTATCAGATATTTATGCACGCTTGTTGTGTCAGATATTGGTGCTGGTGACTGTATACCGTGATCTTCATTGAGGTTGTGTTAAGAACAACTGTCCAAAATTTCAAGACTCTAAACCCAGCGGTTGAAATTTCAGGACTTTATCCCTGTCCCGTGGGAATATCAGGATAAAAATAGCCTTAACATATAAGCGTCTAGTTTTTTTTTATTTTTATATTTTTTTTTTATTTGACTGGATGGCAAACGAGCAAATGGGTCTCCTGATGGTAAGAGATCACCACCGCCCATAAACATCTGCAACACCAGGGGTATTGCAGACGCGTTGCCAACCTAGAGGCCTAAGATGGGATACCTCACGTGCCAGTAATTTCACCGGCTGTCTTACTCTCCACGCCGAAACACAACAGCACACAACACTAGTTACCTACATACCAAATTTCATGGAAATCCGTTCAGTAGTTTTTGCGTGAAAGAGTAACAAACATACATCCAAACAAACATCCATCCATACAGACTTTCGCGTTTATAATATTAGTGGGCTCATAATTTTTATGTTTACTTAATTGACAAAAGAAAAAAACCGGCCAAGAGCGTGTCGGACACGCCCGAAATAGGGTTCCGTAGCCATTACGAAAAAATTAAGTAATATTTTTCTAAGGATTTCGTATTTTGTACGGAATATTCCAAGTTTAGGTATATTTTATACCTTAGGCTGCTATTTACTCTTAAACTACAAATAATTCTCAAGAAAACTTAACCGTTATAGTTTTCCTTGTAATTTTTATATACTTACTACTATCCTGAATTTTTTCAAATTTTTCCACGCACCGGTTTAGATTTTAGGGGGGGGAGGGGGGACGCTCGATTTTAATGAATATTTGCACTTTAAAGTTCAATGTTGGCATAGCTTACATATATATTCGTGCAAAATTACAGCTTTCTAGCATTGATAGTCCCTGAGCAAAGCTGCGGACGGACAGACAGACAGACAGACATGGCGAAACTATAAGGGTTCCGTTTTTGCCATTTCGGCTCCGGAACCCTAAAAATGGTCATTTGGGTGTAACGTAAAGTTTAGGGAGGGGCGGGGGGATACAGAAAACGTTATGGCGTGTTACTTTAAAAAATCTTTAAAAATTGCGTTACGTAACGCTTGAACGCCCCGTCTGCAACTAACCAAGAACCAATAAGAGGTAGCGCTGGCCCACTCAGGCCGTCCCTCCAGGATCACTCCCAGATCCTGGATGCCCTCGATGAGGAAGGCGCCAATTGGCTCACCCTCGGCGGCGGCCCGGACCGTGCGGGACGTGTAGTGGTTCAGGGCGAAGAAGTCCGCGGATCCTGAGAAACCAAACGTGAATGTACGGTCAAGACTTTACTGGTGACTTCCATGGTGAACCTTTTCAAAGGAAAAGTCATTACGATTTTCATTGTTAATTAATGCGATGTCACTATGACGTTTACTGTGAAATGGTTCCATGGTAGCTCATGAATTAAAGTCCTTGACCGTACAGCCTGGTACAGCCACAGCATTAATATCAGCCACAGCGGAGCGTGCAATAGTACATTGTGTCTTAAGGGCGGTAAATAAGGAATTACGAACGAGGGCTTTAATGAGTCGATGTTCGTAATTCTCGTACCGCCCGTGCGACATACAATGTTTTACATCACATTTGCGAAACTAATATTTTTTCAAAAATTGCCGAATACCGCTGATTGCGCTCTTGGCAGCGCCAGCTGAGTGTGCAAAGTAATGAGGGCTATCGTTTTTTGTCTCACTAGATGGCGCACTGTTGCGTGAGGTTTTTAAGTATGGCTTTCAAAGTCTGTTATTACGGGCGTGAAAACAAATTTTAGATTAAAATCATATTTAATACATCTTAAAATCGTACCATAAAAACATCGAGCAACTACAGTCTTGCGTGGTCCCGTTTTGTTCGGAAAAAAGGGAGGACAAAATTTTTCGAAAGACAAAACTGTCTCAAAACACAAACATTCATTGCCCGGAACGCATTATTGCCATAATTAATTCCAGTATTGCAAAATATTCACAAAATTATTCTAATTAGGTACCTATAAATAAACCCGCGTAGCTCACCCAAAAACTATGAGATTTGACATTTCGGAGACCTCACGCTACACTAGCGCCTCTAGCGGCGAATTCATACGCGATAGCCCTCATTGTTCCAGTTCATTGACTTCCGCAAAGTAACACCTGATATTGGAGTCGGCAATAGCGCTGCTTCCCATTCTTAGATCAAGTTGGTAAATGGAACATTTGAGAATATTTCATAAAAAGACAGAGAACAAAAAAAACCTTTTAACAACGTAATCTCCTCCTGAGTGAAAGCAGGCAGCCTGGAGCGAGGATATCCCTCTCTCTTACTCTTTTCAGCCATGAACTGCTCTAACGCCGGGGGCCAGCCGCCCTCTTCGGAGAATATGGGGTGTGAAAAGCGGCCAAACTGAAATCAACAATAAATAAATAAATGAATATCACAGGACACTTGCAAAGCTTGTGTTATGGGTACTAAATAGGCAACGGATAAACGTACCCACTTAAATAGATAGATACATACTTAAAAAAAATCACCATTGGTATTCGTCCACAACAACCCAGGGATGTTCTCGAAGACTACTACAGTCAGAAGACTCATGTATGTTAAGTTCAGTTGTGGCCATTTTGTAGTGGTAATGGGCGGGCCACATCGCTCTCAGAACATAAGCGTTGGAGGAGAAAAGTCCTTGAGTGACCACGAGCCGTAAGACGAAACATTGGCAGGCCTCCCACCAGGTGGACTGCCGACATCATGAGAGTTGCGAGCATGGATGCGAGTGGCAATTTGTCGATCACTGTGGCGTTCTAAGGGGGAAGCCTTTATTCAGCAGCTGACGTCATCCAGCTGATACACACACACACACAAACCCACAAATGGGGTAGGCTGAGCACACGAAACGTTACCGCTTCGGAGCCACTTTTTGCAAAGGTTTTAAGTTTGACAAAAACGGTACAATAGTGACAGGTTATTAGCCAGTCGCCTACGGTGTACCAGAACCTATATCCTCAGTCACCTCTTACGACATCCACGGAAGAAATGGAGAGGTGTAATTCTAACTCGACACCACACGGCCCGATATCCTGCTGATAAGATGACCTATTTAACGTGCCTGTAATTAGGGCTATCGCGTATGAATTCGCCACTAGAGGCGCTAGTGTAGCGCGAGGTCTCCGAAATGTCAAATCTCATAGTTTTTGAGTGAGCTACGCGGGTTTATTTATAATTAGAATAATTTTGTGAATATTTTGCAATATCTGAAATTAATTATGGCAAATATGCGTTCAAGGGCAATGAATGTCTGTGTTTTGAGACAGTTTTGTCTTTCGGAAACCTTTGTCCTCTCTTTTTTCCGAACAAAACGGGAACTATGCAACACTGTGGCATGCTCGATATTTTTATGGTACGGTTTTAAGGTGTATTAAATATGATTTTAACCTTAACTTTGTTTTCACGCCCGTAATAGCAGACTTTGAAAGCCATACTTAAAAACCTCACGCAACAGTGCGCCATCTAGTGACACAAAAAACGATAGCCCTCATTCTCTTGTGCTGCCGGTGCCCCTGGTTTACAAGTTAGACTTACAGCATGGTCCCTCGCGAGCGAAGTCAACTCGATGTCATCATCTGTCGCCGGTTCGAACCAAAACTCATGCTGCGCGTAGGACACCTCGCCTGGTGACAAAGTAAAGGCAATTTCATGAGAACTCTGCAAAACGACTGCCAATCGTAATCCTTCTTATATTATAAATGCGAAAGTTTGTGAGTGAGTGAGTGAGTGAGTGAGTATGTTTGTTACTCATTCACGCTGAAACGGCTGGACGGATTTGGATGAAATTTGGTATGTAGATAGCTGAACATCTTACAAATATTTATAAATGCCAAAGTTTGTGAGTGAGTATGTTTGTTACTCCTTCACGCTGAAACGGCTTGACGGATTTGGATGAAATTTGGTATTTAGATAGCTGGACATCTGGAATAAAACATAGGCTTCTTTTTATTCCGACATTGCCACGGGATAGGGATAAAATCTTGAAATAACAACCGCTGGGCCTAGAGTCATGAAATTTGACACGATTGTTTTTAATGTAACGTCAATGAAAACCACGATTTAATTTTCGGGAATTCCCACGGGAATTTTAAAAAATCCCTAAGTTTCAATTCAGCAGCTGGATCTAATGAGTTACGTGTGCGAAGCCGCGGGTAAACACTAGTTATATAATACAATCACTTTTTATTGTATCATCATCATCAAAGATCTTTAGAGTCAACTCGCCCACAAATTCCCAGTGTGATAGGGCACTGGCAATTCGTGGGCGAGTTGAAAGCGAAGCGAGCCCACAACGTTTTCACACCGAGCGCGCCGCGAGTTAGCTGCGTATAGCTCCGAAGACGCCCAATTATTTTTGTAAGAGAGTGTACAATATCTCATTTTGTAGACTTTACAGGTACAGTATAGCCATTATGTTAATGTCGCCCGGGGCTCGTCGATTTTCTTCGCTTTCCTGAAGATTCAAATGAGAAAGAGAAAGATAACCGTTCTTTGGTTTCGAGATAAAAAACGACATTGTTAGCAAACTTAATTTTAAGTGTACAACAGTTCAAGGCTACTACGAAAATCGAAGTTCGTATCGTACTGTCCCTCTCACTCTCGTATGAAATAATATCTAAGCGTCAGCAAGTTCGAATTTCGCACTTCATACTAGTAGTACCTATAGAGCCAGAACTCACCATTATACTTAGGTTTGAACTCCTCTTCATAAACCCTGTAGGCTTTCGCATGGGCTATCATTATGTACTTGCTGCACAGGAGAGATCCTATCTCATGATCTTGGAACCCTGGAGCCAGGATGCCGCCGTAGCCGCTCTCGCACATGGCGATAGGTTCGTTAATGGTGATCCAAGTCTTCACACGGTCGCCATATAAAGAGTATACCACTCGCGCGTATTCCGCGAACCAATCTGAGATTAGAGGGTTTGTCCAGCCACCTAGAAAAATAGCAAGTTATTGATAGGCGTTACTTCTCGGAGGTTCAGCGGGGCTACTACGAAATTCGAAAATCGAAGTTCGTATCGTACCATCCCTCTCACTCTCGTATCAAATAAAATAAGCGTCAGCAGGATGGCGAGATACGAATTACGAATTTTGCACTTCGTAGTATAAATAGGTTCAGGTCGGTGGGGAGTTTTTGTTTGTGTCTAACATCAGGTAGCATGGTGAACGGTTGTGTTGCTCTGAGGATGTACTTTTTTTATTTTATTCGACTGAAAAGCAAACGAGCAAGTGGGTCTCCTGATGGTAAGAGATCATCACCGCCCATAAACATCTGGAACACCAGGGGTATTGCAGATGCGTTGCCAACCTAGAGGCCTAAGATGGGATACCTCAAGTGCCAGTAATTTCACCGGCTGTCTTACTCTCCATGCCGAAACACAACAGTGCAAGCCAGTACTCTGGTTAACTTCGAGACAGTCAGTGTAGTGTGGCATTGATAGTTGAGTTGTGTGATGTAATGTTTGTTCTAAAAGGGTGGAAGGTGGAGGCGAGATGCATGAATACACATTTGTTGCATGGACCTATCATAAGGTCACGGGTGAGCAAAGTAATTGTTTTAGTTCATGGATTTTTTGATTTTCTTCTTTCCAGCCTTTACCATCCCATGAATTGCAGGCCTTCAGTGGCGGACTAAAAGTGTGGCGGGAGGGGTGGGCTGCGTTGGACCTTCAGCACTAGGGGCCCTCCAAACGTCCACACAAGTCTGGATCAAGTCCTCAATGAGGTGATAACCGTGAGCACTTTTTACTCAATTCAACCCAGTTTTCCCACAATTTTAGTGTTTCTTGCGGGAAAAAAGTACCATCAGCCAAATATGTGGTCTACCACCCTAAAGTTGATAATCGTTTGCATGTCATGAAACAATAATGCTAATAGACGTGTCTGTCAACTTGAAAGTTATATTTTAGCGACATATTCATTTGATAGGAACTTGTTTAGAAATTGATAGACCACTTATTTGGCTGATGGTGCCTACGTGAAATTTACCGAGACCATCACCCTCTCCCCCACATGAGATTAGCTGAAGTTTCACTCGACCCCCCTTAGCGCCTCACGTGATCAATTGATGCCCCCTTTCTTACGTACCCAGATCCTGTAGCGACTGTGGAAGGTCCCAGTGGTAGAGCGTCACCATTGGCTCTATCCCATGGGCCAGTAGCTCGTCAATCAGCTTGAATAGTACTGCGAACCATCTTCGCTGATGTGGTTTGTGAAACCAGACGGCAGTATCCGTGGCCAGGATATCGAGAATCTGGAATTGAAGGATGTGAAGTGTTATAAACGTTCTTGCAAATACATCTTCGTCTACCTACTGCAATATTTCAAATTAGTGCCTTGGATTCGCTCGCATTCTGGTCAGAATACATAGTAAAGTAGTAGTAGGTAGTGTTTATATTTCATTAGACTAATATTAAATAGCAAAGAAGAAATTAAACAAAAAAAATAGAACCTTATTCTGTAAAACTAAATTAAATCTAGAAATGGCCCATGGCTATGTGTCCAAAAGGCGTTGTAGAAGTTGTTTCAAGTTAGATAGCAAATTTATACCTAATTAAGCTATTTCTTGTAATGTTTGCGGTCTTGGCACACAGAACAGCTGCCCCGAAGAGTTATAAGTATACGTGTACACAGGTTTTAGTTTAGCTTTTTGTAACTGGCGCTTGGCGTCCAGATCTTCAAGACGATCTATTTCAGTGGTTCTTAACCGGTGGTCCGCGGACCACTGGCGGTCCGTGGAAGAACTCAAAATGGTCCGCGAAGCCATCAACAACGAATTGGCAAAAACGACGCGCCAGTCAAGTAGCGGTCGCAACCGTTCATTCATTTTCAATTTTACTTTTACCGTATATATTACTTTCAAACAGTTGGTGGTCCATGGCAAGACAGAAATTTTGTCAAATGGTCCCTCCTAACTAAAAGGTTAGGAACCGCTGATCTATTTCAAAGCGCTCAGCTGTGCCAGTCAGATCGGCGATCTGCAAGATTGTCCCAACCATCACAAGAGAGAACATCCTACGCCCTTGACTGAATTAAACAGACAGCTAACCTGTAGTAGTCGACACCCATATCCGCTAACAGCTGGACGTCCTCCCGCCACAGGTGGTAGGAGTCGCACGCCACATCGCCGTTGCTGACGTCGCTGATGCGGCCAGGCTGCGTGTGCACGAAGTGATCCCAGATGCTCACGCCTTTATCTATGAAGCAGTCAGTGGGGAATATTACCTATATGTTTTTATTAGGGTTTAGTCGCGCTATGTTTTCAACAATAATCCTTCATATCTCGCAAAATATTGATCCGTAAGTATTGGTATGGTCTTATTCGATTCAGCGCAAAAAATACGTAGAAAATGACAACTCACTCGCCTAGTTTGCAAAGTTTCCATTTTTTTAAAGTTCCCTCCTGCTTATACAGGGGGAGGGCTCCGCCACAGTACAAAAAACCGGCCAAGAGCGTGTCGGACACGCCCAAAATAGGGTTCCGTAGCCATTAAGAAAAAAATAAGTAATAATTTTTAAGGATTACGTATTTTATACGGAATCTTCCAAGTTTAGGTATATTTTATACCTTAGGCTGCTATTTACTCTTAAACTACTAATAATTCTCAAGCATACTTAGCCGTTATAGTTTTCTTTGAAAGTTTGATATACTTCCTACGATTCTGATTTTTTTTAAAATTTTCACCCACCGTTTAGATTTTAGAGGGACGCTCGACTTTTAATGAAAATTTGCACTTTAAAGTTGAATATTTTGCAAAAAAATCACTGAATCGAAAAATCGTTTTAGCAACCCTTAATGATTTTAAAAGACCTATTTAACGATTTCCCACACTACAAGCACCTACAATACAAGGTTGGATGAGAAAAGAAAAATCACCCCCACTTTACGTCTATGGGAGGTACACTAAAAAAAATCTTTATTGAAATTTTTATTGTAACATTTTGTCGGCATAGTTTACATACATATTTACGCAAAATTACAGCTTTCAAGCATTGATAGTCCCTGAGCAAAGCCGCGGACAGACAGACAGACAAACAGACATTGCGAAACTATAAGGGTTCCGTTTTTCCCATTTTGGCTCCGGAACCCTAAAAAGGAGCAGTAAACCGTCTTCATACAAACGGCCGGAACGCGAGTTATACCAACGCGCCACGAATTCTCAGCATACCTCGGCAAAGTCGGCAACCATCAGTCGAGAGTGCTTCGCGGTTACTACGGTCGGCGCAGGACTCACGCGCATTTATTACGAACCTAATTATGTCACGTCGATATAAACAGTATGGTTTAGTGTACGGATGTTTAAATTCATGTAATAGGTATAATATTATATAAAAACGTATCTAATTAAGTTATTCATCAGAATGCGATTTTTTTATACTCTTTAATTCAACAATAAAGCTTTTCGCACATCCCAGAAGAGTTGCAGATACTTCTCCGTAACTAATTTGTAGGTAACAAACATACGTAGTGATGAAGCCAAATAAAACCGTTTAAAACATAAATATAAAATAATATAAAACATATACGTCTTGTGGTTTATGAAAATAACGTAAAATGCATTTTTGTTAAACACTAATTAGTGCATTCCTTCCATAATTTTCTAAAGTGTCTAATCCTTTCCCTACTCTAATTTTCATGTGACATTATCAAATCAAATACATAACTGAAGAGTGACAGTTAGTAGAGTAGGCAGCCCTATCGCGCGTTTGTGTACCGAGCCGGCGTAGGTAGTTATATCAAGGACGCTGCCGAGACAGAATACTGCTTTTTTTTAGGGTTCCGGAGCCAAAATGGCAAAAACGGAACCTTTATAGTTTCGCCATGTCTGTCTGTCTGTCTCTCCGTCCGCGGCTTTGCTCAGGGACTATCAATGCTAGAAAGCTGTAATTTTGCACGGATATATAAGTAAACTATGCCGACAAAATGGTAAAATTAAAAATTCAACAAAATTTTTTTTCGGGTACCTCCCATAGACGTAAAGTGGGGGTGATTTTTTTTTCTTATCCAACCCTATAGTGTAGGGTATCGTTGTATAGGTCTTTTAAAACCATCACGGGTTTGCTAAGACGATTTTTCGATTCAGTAATATGTTTGCGAAATATTCAACTTTAAAGTGTAAATTTTCATTAAAATCGAGCGTCCCCCCCTCTAAAATCTAAACCGATGGGTGGAAATTTAAAAAAAAATCAGGATGGTAGTAAGTACATCAAACTTTCAAGGAAAACTATAACGGCTAAGTTTGCTTGACAATTATTAGTAGTTTAAGAGTAGGTAAATAGCAGCGTAAGGTAGGTATAATATATACCTAAACTTGGAAGATTCCTTATAAAATACGAAATCCTTAGAAAAATATTACTTAATTTTTTCGTTATGGCTACGGAACCCTAGTTTGGGCGTGTCCGACACGCTCTTGACCGGTTTTTCTACTGTGGCTCCGCTCAGCTATTTCCGCTAGAGCTACGCGAAGATAGGTTAATAAGCGTTCTATTGGTTCATGAAAAACACATTGACATTGACAAAGAGACACTTGTGAGCTAATCGGTTAATTTAACACACTTTTCTAGATTGTTGAATAATGGGAACAAGTTTACCAATATTAAAAACTGTTTGGTTTACTTACATGCTCTGTTTATTTTATTTTATTTTATTTATTTGGGGCATCAACAGCAATACAGTACATTATAATAGGACTTAGGTACTAAACAGAAAGCCAATAACAGATGTCCACAGAAATACAGTTGGCGAATCATACTTAAAACAGTTAAAACTAACACAGGCAACAAGTATTGTTAGTGAGTCCACAAGACTATCTCTAGTGTGTGTGTGTGTGTGCTAAGAATTTATTTTAAATTAAAAAGGTACAATTGAAGTTACACTAAACTATCCTAAAAATAAATTAACTATGTATACAGTTCCCCCTGTCATAGAGTATGTCAACCCTTTGTGATAATTTTAATATTTAGACTGGCAGCATCTTGGCAGCATTGATTGGATTTGGTGGTGGACCGGACGGGACCGAAGAATGGCGACAGACAGCTAATGGATACATAGAACAGTTTTGTAAATCATTTATTTAATAAAGATCACTGATAAAATAAAAGTCAAAGGTGCCTTTAAATCATTCATGGTGAGCGACATAAAACACCCCCAAGTCTTGTCCCTGAGGAAGAGTGCCCATAAGGCTGGCTGCATTTCCGCGCTGGATCGCGATTCCAATACGTTGGGCGAGAAATGCACCAGCCCTATGGTCATTGGTAATTTCGAATATTTTTTTTTATTTGTCCAAAAAGTTTGTGAGCGTCCGAACTCCATGGACCCAAAGTTTCAACAGCAAATATGCTAAGGCTACTATTGGAAATGTACCTCTCTTTTCAAGGTAATTTAAGTACCTAATTTAAGTTTTTCTATTTATACTATTATGTAACACTGTGGAACTTCTATGTATTGAGGTGGGCTTAAACAGCTGCGACTCAGTTTATACTAATGCAGCTGCTTACGAACTTTTTGTTTTTAAATAACCATATTATGTTCAATAAAAAATCTTTAAATCTTTAAACATTCCTCGCAACACAGCCTCGCACATCACTGGTGGAAACGCTGCCTTAGGCTAGTGTAAGATAACATCTCTGAAAGCGTATTGGTGGCTAATTCATTAGCACTTAAATATACAGTTTAAACGTGACCCTGTTCTAACTTACCGCTGGCGTTCCACCCCCCCTCGATCTGGTAGGCGGCGGTGGCAGCACCGAACTTGAACCCTGGAGGGAAGTCCCTCTGGCCGGCTACCAGCGCCACCAGGCTTGCGGCTACCACCACACTGCAAGTGAATTATTATACAGCACCAACACAACATCTGGGACGAGTGCATATACAGGTTGTAACATTCAGATTGGTCAGTTCAGTATGGCAAAGTCTGAAACTATAGGACATGCGAAGATCTGTTCTTAGGAAGCATGTCATCGATTTTAGTAACAAGAAAACTGCAACATTATTTCTATTTGGATATCAATAGTGTAGGTCAAAAGCAATACCTAAATGAAACACGATATCTAGAAGTAATAAAAAATATATGTATAACAAAAAATGGAACCAACCAACTACAAAAACCATGAAAATATTTTTCTACCAGTTTGTAGTCGGTGCCTCAGCACGAGCCAGCAGGAGTGGTCCTATGGTTGTCTACCTCACATACATACTATTTATATATTGGGTTTCAATCACTCCTGCTGGCACTAGCTGAGCTGAGGCACCGACTTCAGACTGGTAGAAAATTATTTTCATGGTTTTTTTGTAGTCGGTTGAATTTTATTACAAGCTTTTATTTAGTTGCACCTAATTTGGTATACTTATGTAAATTGCGTGACAATACAATAATCTGGTAGTGACATCCTGGTAGTCCGGCCAGGATCGTCTCCACAGGACGGAACTCTTCAACGGTTAATGGCATCGATTTGAAATTTGGTATGCAAATGTAGTTTGGGTGACAATACAAGTACAGTCAAAAAAAAGCTTGTATTAAAAATGTAATTTTTATCAAAACTTTTAATAAAATGATTTGTGTTTCATTTTCTTTAATAATGTAAGTTTTATTTTTCTAAAACTCTGGGTTCGATTTTGTTACTAAAATCGATGACATGGTTCTTAAAAACAGATCCTCGTATGTCTTATAGTTTCAGACTTTTCCACACTGACCGATCTAAATGTTACATTCTGTATAGTACTAGGTACCTACCTAAAATTTATTAGCGCTTGAAGCTCGGTGTTCTTTTAAGACAAAAGTGGGCATTTTCACTTTAAATGTCAATTTTTTTTTCTCAGAATAAGGTCTAATATATAAAATTCCCGGGTCAAAAATGTTTGTGACCAAACTCCTTCGAAACGGCTTGACCGAATTTTATTAATTTTTTGTGTATATTCGGTAGGTCTGAGAATATGATGTACCTAAACTATTTTTCATGTTTACGCGGACGGAGTTGCGGACAACAGCTAGTATCTTTAAATAGTTTATATTTACATCAAACATTACAATAATGTGGAACTAAATAAATAAGATAATCTAGTAAAGAGAGCAATTAGGTAACTAAGATATTGCGGGGCACCTTCACTAAACCTTTTGCAAATAAGTAATTAGTTAGTTCATTAGTTAGTGTAGGTAGGTAGGCCATTAATAATACGATTATTATAGTTATAAGCGATCATAAGAGATATGAAAAACCGGCTAAGAGCGTGCCGGACACGCCCAAAATAGGGTTCCGTAGCCATTAAGAAAAAAATAAGTAATAATTTTCAAAAGATTTCGTATTTTATACGGATTCTTCCAAGTTTAGGTATATTTTATACCTTAGGCTGCTATTTACTCATAAACTACTAACAATTCTCAAGCAAACTTAGTCAATACAGTTTTCCTTGTAATTTTGATATACTTACTACCATTGTGAATTTTTCAAATTTTTCCACCCACCGGTTTAGATTTTAGAGGGGAGGGGGACGCCTTATTTTAATGAAAATTTTCACTTTAAAGTTAAATATTTCGTAAATAACAAAAACAGCCGTGGTGGCCTAGTGTTTGACCTATCGCCTCTCAAGCAGAGGGTCGTGGGTTCAAACCCCGGCTCGCACCTCTGAGTTTTTCGAAATTCATGTGCGGAATTACATTTTGAAATTTACCACGAGCTTTGCGGTGAAGGAAAAACATCGTGAGGAAACCTGCACAAACCTGCGAAAGCAATTCAATGGTGCGTGTGAAGTTCCCAATCCGCATTGGGCCCGCGTGGGAACTACGGCCCAAGCCCTCTTGTTCTGAGAGGAGCCTGTGCCAGCAATGGGACGTATATAGGCTGGATGATGATGATGATGATTCGTAAATATATCACTGAATCGAAAAATCGTCTTAGCAAACCCCTAATGGTTTTAAAAGACCTATCAAACGATACCCCACACTATAGGGTTGGATGAGAAAAAAAAACACCCCCACTTTACGTCTATGGGAGGTACCCTAAAAAATTTTTTTTAGAATTTTGTATTGTACCATTTTGTCGGCATAGTTTACGTTTATATCCCAAAATTACAGCTTTCTAGCATTGATAGTCTCTGAGCAAAGCCGCGGACGGACAGACAGACAGACAGACATGGCGAAACTATAAGGGTTCCGTTTTTGCCATTTTGGCTCCGGAACCCTAAAAATGAGCGATTTATCACTTGGTCCATGACATCCACTGTGATCACCTGGGTGATCCTTCTGAACGTAGTAGCCCGCAAAAATTACCACGGGGAGCGTGCAAGATATTTGCGTCCATTTGAATCACCTAAGTGATCGTTCTGGACGTAGCAGTCCATTTACAACAATGTCTCTTATTTTTCTCTCTTCTCCTATTTATGTTTTTACTGTGTTTTTGTTGTGATGTAGTGTGTTTTTCTTGTCAATAAATGTTGTGAGTTTGAGTTTGAGTTTGTTTAAATCACCTGGGTGATTGTAATGTACAACAAATCCAACTGAATCATCTGGGTGATCTTGTTGGACATGTTTGTGAACTAGAATCACTTGCGAGGTCATATTATTTTGTAGGGTATCCTACTGGATATATTTCTGTCCACTAAAATTACCTAGGGGATCGTCCTGGATATAGTGTTCAGTTAACTCACCTGGGGATCACATAAGACGAATTTGTCCAACAGAATCACCTGGATGATCCGATCAGGTGGTCTTATTGGATGCCGTGGGTAGTTTGGAAGTGTTTTAACTTTGGTGAATTTGCCTCTTTTACAGAAATAAGCCACATATGATTCTAATGAAGAAGCCGTGGTGGCCTAGTGGTTGACCTATCGCCTCTCAAGCAGAGGGTTGTGGGTTCAAACCCCGGCTCGCACCTCTGAATTTTCGAAATTCATGTGCGGAATTACATTTGAAATTGACCACGAGCTTTGCGGTGAAGGAAAACATCGTGAGGAAACCTGCACAAACCTGCGAAGCGATTCAATGGTGCGTGCGAAGTTCCCAATCCGCACTGGGCCCGCGTGGGAACTATGGCCCAAGCCCTCTTGTTCTGAGAGGAGGCCTGTGCCCAGCAGTGGGACGTATATAGGCTGGGATGATGATGATGATGATGATGATGATTCTAATGAGCGTAAACAGCTTGTGTAAATATAAATACAGTAATGTGGCATTGTAGTTGGAAACGAATGGAAATTATCAAAAAACGCTGTACAAACCAATTTAGGCACAGTGAAATACATAAAGCTAAAACTCACAGAAGCTCTAACATTCTACTATGATCGTATTTTTAACCCCCGACACAAAAAGAGGGGTGTTATAAGTTTGACCGCTATGTGTATCTGTCTGTCTGTTTGTGTGTCTGTCTGTGGCACCGTAGCTCTTAAACGGGTGGAGTGGACCGATTTCAATGCGGTTTTTCTATTTGTAAGCAGATTTCTAGCGATGGTTCTTAGACATGTTTCATCAAAATCAGTTCAGCTGCTTTTGAGATATTGAACTTTGAAGTGACAAAGTCGGGGGTTTCCAACTTTTCGTTGTCTATTATTATGTAGTTTCGGCTATTACAAAAAAGTGTTGCTTGTAAATTAGCATTCATTACAAAGATACAATGCCCCGATTTTATTGTGGACGTCTTTACTATTTATCAAATAAAATAAGTTTCTGGACATAAATAGAATAGAATAGAATATAATTTATTTATTGTCAAACTGTGTACAAAAGATGACATAATATAATAGTTCCAACAGTTACCCAATGTGGGCGTACAATATTTATATCCCTACCATACATATTTATCAGCTAAATACAACTTTTTTTTTTACAATACTGTTTTTCACTTCCTTCCGTCACATTCAAAAAATTCTTTTAAATTGTAGAACACTTTTTGTATAAGCCAATTTTTTAATTTAACCCAAACCCAATACCTATAGTATGGGTTGCCAAAAAAGAAGATCATAAATAGAATTAATTAATTACTTATTTTTTATCCGGTTATCAATTCAGTGAAGGTCGACCTTACTGCGGATCCTCTAATACTTAAAGTCCAAAAAGACATACCTGACAAGTGTCTTCGCGCACATTTCACGCCTTACTAACGCGCTGAAATTGTGTAAGCAAGCTACTTATCTAGTCTAGTAAGAAAAGTCGAGCCAAGCTCGGGAAAAACTACAACGCTGTGGAGTTTATTAGACAACCTGTGTGCAGTGGAACCATTTGGTTCCTGACACAGCGTATAACCGTCTCACAGTAAGTGTCATAATAAATTCCCTTCACAAGCGTCGATGTCACAATTATTAATGTTTTGCGAGATGATGGATGACAGGAAAACTGGTGACCCTATTTAAAGCTTCTCATTGTACCTTAGTTTAAGATGTGATTTGTGTAGTTTCTCAGTGTATTGGTCTAGACTGTAATGCTGTGAAATATATCTTCAATAAATAAATAAATAAATGACCCACAGTGGGTTAGCATTCAATTGGTTCGAGTGTACTCCAGTGCCCTTAGTGTAAGTTTTCGGTTACAAAATACGTCTCGATCGCGTTCGCGTTTAAGTCTCACTTTGTATGCAAACACGAACAGCGCCTCTAGTGGAACGTTTGCGATGTTCGTGTTTCCATACAAATTGAGATTTTAACGCGAACGCGATCGAGACGTATTTTGTAACCGAAACCTTACACTAGGGCACAGGAAACTGAACCTCGTACCAGAGTGGACAATCCATTCCAGTGTACATATTATCTAAATCTATATGTATCAGTGTATATATTATCTCATAATAAATAAATAATCTGACAAAGTAATCATAGCGAAATTGATTACGAAAAAGTCCACCCTGGTACGCGATTCCGTTTCCTCTATTCTACCGTTTAAATTAGAAATAATTTACCCTGAACAATAATACAAATCATATATAGGGGGAGGTGGGGCACATATAAACATGGGGCATATTTATACAGCACCATTGTTTCAAACCGAAAAACGCTACGAAGTCTGGCACATCACTAGAATGATAGTTGTGGCTCCGTTCCTCTATTCTACCGTTTAAATTAGAAATAATTTACCCTGAACAATAATACAAATCATATATAGGGGGAGGTGGGGCACATATAAACATGGGGCATATTTATACAGCACCATTATTTCAAAACCGAAAAACGCTACGAAGTCTGGCACATCACTAGAATGATAGTTGTGGCGGTATTCGCCACCAGTTCGCCGTTGGTCTTCAATGCGCGTTAATGTGTTGTACTGTCGCCTACTAAAAATTTACGTGATATATGATCGTGGCTCAGCACCATTCTATTAGTTGTTTTTGATGTTTTCATCATCATCATCATCATCAGCCCGAAGACGTCCACTGCTGGACAAAGGCCTCCCCCTTAGAACGCCACAATGAACGACAACTTGCCACTTGCTATGGGGGGGGGTTGCCATAATCCCACGCTTGGCAGGCGGCTTGGGGATCGCAGTGTTTGCTGATGGTTTACGCAGAAGACGCTGCTGCCCGTCTTCTGGATTTTTCCTTAGTCGCCTTCTACGACACCAACGGAATGAGATGGGGGGAGCTATTCTTGTCCGGCCACTTGATGTTTTATGTTAACAAAAGTGAATATATTTAAAAGTGTTTTTAAATATGTTTTTAAAATTAATAGTAATAAATAATTTAATAAATAAATTGTTTGTAAAAGAAATCTGTTGGGGCACTTTGATTCAGGACGGTCGGTGTGGGGTACAATGATACGTATCAATCTGCCCCTTTAGTGTATTATTCTGCCCCGTTAACGTAAAGTACCCCGTCACAAATAGTAATACTCACCTTTAAATAAATATCAGAGATTTCTTACTTATTAAATTCGAGAAGAAGAATACTAATGTTTATTACGTTGCTTATTTAAGTATAGTATGACATAACTATCAAATATCATATCTCAGAAAACAATATCACTTTTTTTATTTTCAGTAGATTAGATATAATGTACAATGGGCATTGTTACATGATAAGCGAACTTTTTATATATAATTGTTCTTATGATTATGTTAAATATGTGAAAGATTATATAAGTTAGTGATGTTAGTGTGGAATCTCTAATCAGACTTAGAGATTTTAAGAAAAAAGGTGAATCGTTTTGATAGGAAGTTCTATCATGTTTTACTATACTTATATTCAATAACAATGTTGAATTTTAAAGTCCGTTTAATCTGTATATGGCTCTTTAGATAATTAAGAAAGTAGCAAAGTCCAATTATATGATGGCAATATTGTTTTCTTGCTTATTTTTTGAAGAAACTTGAGAGATTAATTGCAAGTAATGTTTACACGCTTATTAAAGTGTATTTTGTGATTTCATTAAATAAGATGGTTTTTGCTTGTTTATTTTAAGTACATATTAAAACAATTTCGATTGTGTTATATCTTGCAGTTCTTAAGAATTTTAAATAAGCATCAAACTGCGCCGCACTATGTACTGTCACCAGCACCAATATCTGACACAACAAGCGTGCATTAATATCTGATACGACTCTATTTCTAGGGCCGGAAGGACGTGTCAGATATTTATGCACGCTCCGCTGTTGCACTGTACCAATAGTACCCCTCAGGTGGGGCAGAATGATGAAAACGTTTTTTTGTTAAAATCATTATATCTTTATAAACTGATATATTAGCGAATACACGCATCACAATAACTATTCAAATATGATGCTTTTGTGCATCATTTTGGGCACCCTGTCCCTCTAAACCATTTTTCTTTTTTTTTAAACGTTACTATAGTTATATGATTTGAACAGAAGTGTTATTTATTAGTTAAAAAAAGTGTCCGTTTCTTAAAATTTAGATTAACGGATAAAAAAACATTTATGGTTACTGTCCATGATTGGTGCCATCACCCTACAAATCAACGCACGTAAAAATAGCTCCTGGCTTTATATCTGCGCAGTGAGCGAAATACGGACCAAATTGGCGGCGGAGCAGTGGGGGAAGCGAGAGGGGGCGTAGGCGCGCGCGCGGCCGACTCACCATTGGCTTGTTAGTTGACAGATGCGCAAACTTATCCCCTCCACTAGCCATCCAGAGCTCTTTTTACGTGCGTTGGCTTGTAACTAAAAGATTTAAGGCAGTTTCCCTCAAGCTAGGGCCCACCAATTTTCCACTATGTAGACTTTGGATCCCAGTGCCCAGGGTTCTGCAGAGTTCTGCACTGCAGGCAATTCCGACTATTTTACAAGCTTTCACTTGTCCCGTTGTCTGTCTGTCTGTAGTCAAATCTTGAAAGTTAAATTCGACCAACTTCCAGTAGTCGGATTGTCTTGAAATTTGGTACACTTATGTAAATTGCGTGACAATACAATAATCTGGTAGTGACATCCTGGTAGTCTGACCAGGATCGTCTCCGCAGGACGGAAGTCTTCAACGCTTAATGGCATCGACTGGAAATTTGGTATGCAAATGTAGTTTACCTGACTGTCAACAAAAAGTACAGTCAGCAAAAAAAAGCTTGTATTAAAAATTATTTTTTTACCAAAAACTTATTTTATACTGTGTTTCCACCAGAGATGTGCAAGGATTACGGATTTGTATATTCCATCTCATTCTTTCACATTTCACGAATGACTTCCACCTCTTTCTTAACCTAGCTAAAGAAAGAGGTGGAATATGTTCGTGACGTAATAAAGATCAAAATTCTTGTTTCAAACGGACGTTTGGCGTTCAACCTCCAGTGTTTTATATAATCTCCTTGGTCACGCACGACGTGCATCTAGATGGCCATGCCGAAACGTGAAAATGTGTTTTTCATCTCTCCTGTTCGGAAAGTTTTATTTTCATGGGTTGATAGCCGGGTGGAAATTTGCGTTTTCATCTCTAGGGTGGAAAGTATTTTTTTTTAAACTTCAATTAGCCACGGAGTCAATGACACTTTTTTTTCACGTTTCGGCATGGCCATCTAGATGCACGTCGTTACCAAGGAGATTATATACAATACTGGAGGTGGAACGCCGAACATCCGTTTGAAACAAGAAATTTGATCTTTATTACGTCACGAACATATTCCATCTCTTTGGTCGTGACTAACTCGTTTTTTTTATAGTCGGCCATGGCAAGTGGCCAGGTCGAAAAGGTACCGTTGGAGGTTGGATATAAGTAAATTCAATTTACTGAATACTGAATACTGAAATTCAATTTATTATTATTCTCATTTTTTGTGTACAAAGTATTTTACTTTCCTGCAGTCGAAATGAAAAGAAGAGTATCTAACTCGGGTGAAATTACCCATTTCCCCTCGAACTATTGGCGCTCTCACTTCGTTCGAGCACCAGAAATATCTCAGGTGAAATGGGTCATTTTCCACCCTTGGTTATCAATCTACTATTCTCGCAACGCATCCTCGCACATCTCAGGTGGAAACGCAGATTATATTATAGAAGATTAATCTTGGGTCTTCGTTATCCTTATCTTATTGTTATACCTCTTAAAATGTCCTGAATGCTCTTGAGATAGCAAAAACGTCACTGATTCAAATGCCAAAACATTTTCTGCACCAACATTGTTTATTTAAATGTACAGGGTGTCCTTGACCATAAGGTTTTAAAGTTCGATTCTACTCGCATAAGTGAGCTACTACTCGTATTGTTCTGCAGCTGCAGTTCTAAAGCAATTAACATTTCAAAGTTCGATTCTACTCGCATAGCTGAGCTACTACTCGTATTGTTCTGCAGCTGCAGTTCTAAAGCAATTAACATTTCAAAGTTCGATTCTACTCACATAACTGAGCTACTACTCGTATTGTCTGCAGCTGCAGTTCTAAAGCAATTAACATTTTAAAGTTCGATTCTACTCACATAACTGAGCTACTACTCGTATTGTTCTGCAGCTGCAGTTCTAAAGCAATTAAACATTTCAAAGTTCGATTCTACTCACATAACTGAGCTACTACTCGTATTGTTCTGCAGCTGCAGTTCTAAAGCAATTAACATTTCAAAGTTCGATTCTACTCACATAACTGAGCTACTACTCGTATTGTTCTGCAGCTGCAGTTCTAAAGCAATTAACATTTCAAAGTTCGATTCTACTCACATAACTGAGCTACTACTCGTATTGTTCTGCAGCTGCAGTTCTAAAGCAATTAACATTTCAAAGTTCGATTCTACTCACATAACTGAGCTACTACTCGTATTGTTCTGCAGCTGCAGTTCTAAAGCAATTAACATTTCAAAGTTCGATTCTACTCACATAACTGAGCTACTACTCGTATTGTTCTGCAGCTGCAGTTCTAAAGCAATTAACATTTCAAAGTTCGATTCTACTCACATAACTGAGCTACTACTCGTATTGTTCTGCAGCTGCAGTTCTAAAGCAATTAACATTTTAAAGTTCGATTCTACTCACATAACTGAGCTACTACTCGTATTTTCTGCAGCTGCAGTTCTAAAGCAATTAACATTTCAAAGTTCGATTCTACTCACATAACTGAGCTACTACTCGTATTGTTCTGCAGCTGCAGTTCTAAAGCAATTAACATTTCAAAGTTCGATTCTACTCACATAACTGAGCTACTACTCGTATTGTTCTGCAGCTGCAGTTCTAAAGCAATTAACATTTCAAAGTTCGATTCTACTCACATAACTGAGCTACTACTCGTATTGTTCTGCAGCTGCAGTTCTAAAGCAATTAACATTTCAAAGTTCGATTCTACTCACATAACTGAGCTACTACTCGTATTGTTCTGCAGCTGCAGTTCTAAAGCAATTAACATTTCAAAGTTCGATTCTACTCACATAACTGAGCTACTACTCGTATTGTTCTGCAGCTGCAGTTCTAAAGCAATTAACATTTTAAAGTTCGATTCTACGCATAACTGAGCTACTACTCGTATTGTTCTGCAGCTGCAGTTCTAAAGCAATTAATATTTTAAAGTTCGATTCTACTCACATAACTGAGCTACTACTCGTATTGTTCTGCAGCTGCAGTTCTAAAGCAATTAACATTTCAAAGTTCGATTCTACTCACATAACTGAGCTACTACTCGTATTGTTCTGCAGCTGCAGTTCTAAAGCAATTAACATTTTAAAGTTCGATTCTACTCACATAACTGAGCTACTACTCGTATTGTTCTGCAGCTGCAGTTCTAAAGCAATTAACATTTCAAAGTTCGATTCTACTCACATAACTGAGCTACTACTCGTATTGTTCTGCAGCTGCAGTTCTAAAGCAATTAACATTTCAAAGTTCGATTCTACTCACATAACTGAGCTACTACTCGTATTGTTCTGCAGCTGCAGTTCTAAAGCAATTAACATTTCAAAGTTCGATTCTACTCACATAACTACTCACAGAACTAGAACTCTATTGTTTCTGCAGCTCTGACATTCATAAAGCATATTTACTTTGACTTTGACTTTAAACGCCGAAATCCGTTTGAAACGATCTTATTACGTCATATTAGACTAACTCGTTTTTTATTCATAACTCACCATTCAATTTACTGAATACTATACTGAAATTCAATTTATTATTACATTTTTTTGTACTGTCTAACTCGGGTGAAATTACCCATTTCCCTCGAACTATTGGCGTTCTCACTCGTTCGAGCACAGAAATATCTCAGTGAAATGGGTCACTTTCCATATCAACTATTTCTCGCAAATCCTCGCAATCTCAGGTGGAAACGCAGATTATATTATAGAAGATTAATCTTAGGTCTTCGTTATCCTTATCTTATTGTTTACCTCTTAATGTCCTGAATGCTCTTGAGATAGCAAAAACGTCACTGATTCAAATGCCAAAACATTTTCTGCACAAACATTGTTTATTGAAATGTACAGGGTGTCCTTGACCATAAGGTTTTAAAGTTCGATTCTACTTGCATAACTGAGCTACTACTCGTATTGTTCTGCAGCTGCAGTTCTAAAGCAATTAACATTTTAAAGTTCGATTCTACTCGCATAACTGAGCTACTACTCGTATTGTTCTGCAGCTGCAGTTCTAAGCATTAACATTTAAAGTTCGATTCTTCCTAACTGAGCTACTACTCGTATGTTCTGCAGCTGCAGTTCTAAAGCAATTAACATTTTAAAGTTCGATTCTACGCATAACTGAGCTACTACTCGTATTGTTCTGCAGCTGCAGTTCTAAAGCAATTAACATTTTAAATTTCGATTCTAATCTCATAACTGAGCTACTACTATTGTTCTGCAGCTGCAGTTTCACAGCAATTAACATTTTAAAATTTCTAAAAACTACCGTTTCGGCGGGCAAAAAATGACAACTATCAAAATTTTTGTCAAAATTATATAAAAAAAAAATTTATGGAAATATCGATTGCAGTCTTATATCATATATTTGTATATTATTATATTTTAAACGTTTTTAAAAAGAAGTTAAATAAAACGTTATTTTTGAATAAAGTTATGAGTAATATTATAAACATTAACTGCTACAATCCTATTACTTAAGGATTAATTGTAATTTTTTGTGAATATATGTGTAGTTTTTTATTGAAACAGCTTTAAAATTATTTATTTTTTAACACCGTGCGATCTGTCATACTCGTACATATCATTACAATATTATCAACATCACCTTATCAATTCAAAATTATCATTCTTTGAAGGATTGCCTTTAGATAAACCTAGGGGGTATTTATTTCATTTATAAACAAACACTTCTGAAAATCCGATAAATGATGATAAAACATGTACCTACTTACTTCTACCATTGAATAGTAGCATGGATGGATTAATTACATAAGCTTCCATTTTACTTGCTACGTAGGTAGGTACATGTGTATGTACAAGGCAAATCTTGCAACTGAATTTGACCCAATTCCAGTCATGGCAATGCATGCGGAACACCTGATTGAAATAATCTCCGCCGCCCATGGACATCCATGCCATTTAAGGTTGAGTTACGGATATGCGTGCCAGCCCTTTGAGAAAGGAGTAGCAACTGCCCAAGCCCTCTCATTCTGAGGGGAGGCCTGTGCCCAGCAGTGGGACGTATATAGGCTGGGCTGATGATGAAACTGATAGCGGTTGAAACACTCGTAAAACTACCCAATTAGGTATGACAGAAGTACCCAAGTATGATAGAAACTCATTGATTATAAATATGAGCTTTAAGGTGAAGTTAATCGTGTGTAGGCAGACGTCCATGGTTTTTTTATATTGTGCACAGAATCCGTTTGATTCACATAAAAAGAACGGAGCTGATGTTCAAAAGCTTCTTTTGCACTTCTATTTTGAATTCAATCACTAGTTTCGGTTTAAGGATCATTTTGTTGCGACGCCGACATTTTTCACGCGCTAAACAAACACGACCGGTCAGCTGGTCACGGCCGCCATTGCATACGCAGCGCCACCAGTGGCCAAAAAATAAACTATTTTACGATGTGCCCGGTATAGAGCTAGGAATATCGACGAATGCGTTGCTCTAATCGATCTGCCGTATTATTTCTCAGGCACATCGTGATATGCCTGGCCAACGTTTAGGCATATCATGAAATGGCGGCGTTTCACGGTATGCCTAGGAATTTCGTCGACATGTATACTACCACAGAATAACTAATAGTACTATCGTACAGAAGGGACTCTCTCGAACAAAAGTCAAGTTTAGGTATAAATCGTTGCCTACTCTTACGACTTGCACGCGAAATTGAAACTTATCATGTTACACGAGCGTTCATATTCCGATTTCGTTGAGCACCGTTGACTCGAAACCGGTTTGGCGCCCACGGTCTTGTGCAACGCAACGCAACGCTCTTGTGCAGCGCGCGCACGGAGCAGCAGCACACCATGCAGTAACAAACTCATTTACCGACCGCGGGCTTCATGACATGAACATAGTACGGGCAATGACTCATTTACCGACCACGGGTTTCATGACAAGCACATTAAGGTCGAGGGTTTTATTTGGGGGGTTGCAACCAAAGTAGCCTGCGTGTAATGACACTGTTTACGAGCAAGTGTGATGAAAAAATTTTTTTTGTCTCCGCAGTCCCATAAGGAACCCTTATTGTTTCGCCACACCCGTCCGTGGAAAGATAAGGTAATTTTGCCTAAGTTTTAATAACGCTGATATAAGTAATAAAATAAATTACAAACAAACATCTTCTTACATCTAGTAAGTTAGTTTTTTTTCCTGACTGAACCCAGTGTGTGGAGTATCGTTGGATGTCTTTCAAAAACCATATCATAATCGTTGGCTAGAAAAATGATGATGGTGTAACTTTAATTTAAAATAAAAATGATCACAGCGTAGTACATACATAACAACACGCCTGTATTCCCAAATGGGGTAGGCAGAGCACACGAAACGTTACCGCTTCGGAGCCACTTTTAGCAATTTTAGGTTTCAAGTTTGACAAAAACGGTACAATAGTGACAGGTTGCTAGCCTGTCGCCTACGGTGTACCTTAACCTATGTCCTCAGTCGCCTCTTACGACATCCATGGAAGAAATGGAGAGGTGTTATTCTAACCCGACACCACACGGGTAGTAGCTTTTTTTATATGATTGGGGGAAAACGAGCGGGCGGGTCACATGATGGAAAGCAATCTTCGCCGCCCATGGACATCCATAAGCTGAGTTAAGAATGCGTTGCCGGCTCTTTGAGAAATAAGTATGCTCGTTTTTAGGGTTCCAGAGCTAAAATGGCAAAAACGAACCCTTATAGTTTCGCCACGTTTGTCTGTCTGTCTGTCTGTCCGTCCGTCCGTGGCTTTGCTCAGGGACTATCAATGCTAGAAAGCTGTAATTTTGCACGGATACATATATGTAAACTATGTCGACAAAAGAGTACAATAAAAAATTAAAATAAAATTTTGTTTAGGGTACCTCCCATAGACGTAAAGTGGAGGCGAATTTTTTTTCTCATCCGACCCTATAGTGTGGGGTATTGTTGGATAGGTCTTTTAAAACCATTAGGGGTTTGCTAAGACTTTTCGATTCAGTGATTCGTTTGCGAAATATTCAACTTTAAAGTGCAAATTTTCATTAAAATCGAGCGTCCCCCCCACTAAAATGTAAACCGGTGGGTGCTGCTGCATAAGTAGCGTAGTAGAAATAAGCAACCTGCGATATGTATGCATAGGAAAAATTCGTGTCTAGATTCCTGTCCAGCGGTGGTGTAGGGGTTATAGCACGCAGCACGGATTGCTGAGGACCTGGGTTCGATTCCCAGCGCTGGTCTCTTTTTCTGGTTTTTCTGTGCATCCATGTATCAGTTTGTATTTTCGAGCTGATTTCGACTTAAACTCCTTTACACATAAAATAGAAAATAGCTGTGTAGGTAATTTCTGCAGACTGAACCCCTTTTTCACTAGGGTCCCAGATTTATAAGTGCCAAATTTCAAGTCAATGCTATTACTGGAAGTGGGTCAAATTTAATACGCAAGATTTGACCCGCACGTAGGTACATACTCGTACTTATATTATATACATATACACATACAAACATTGCAGGTTAAATAAAAGCGTTTAGAATACAGTTACTTTTTCTAAAACGGTTTACGAAGCTCTGCAACTATTTCTCTATTACCTATCTAAGCATAACAGTAAGTATTTATGTATGTCTTCAAGCCATATGCTTATGTAAGTATGTACGGTCACCTACCACTTTTCGTAATTTAACAGGGTATTTTATTCGCGTTCCCAATATTAACAATATTTTTGACGTCTGAACTACGTAACTTAGACCTAAAGCCATCTGCCAAAGCGTTGTGCTCTGGGGAGTTGTTCGATCAATGCCTGCTGCTATGTTTCTCCACGCACCACTCGTAGGCACTTGTTCCACCGCTGACGATGAGCGAGAAGCGAGTAGAGCGAGTAACTAGAAACGAGTGGGTGAGCAGCGAGAAGCGAGTGTAGTTTTGTCGCTGGCTGTAAGCGAGTGTTCAAGTGCGACGGGCGATTACTCGCTCCACTCGACTCGCTCGTGCGGGGCGGCCGCCAAGCGAATATCTATAGCCCAGCGAGTTTTATAGCTCTTTTCGCTGCGACAAACGATGTAAGAGCGAGTTCTCGCCGACAGTGTGAACAGCCAGAGATCAACTATTAATATATGTGTCTCTTTTACTCACACAGGATCTTATATCTTTTGTTCGCTTCTTGAGCGAGAAAATAGTCGATAGCCAATCGTTTCCTCGCTGGCGGTGAGACAACTACCGTGGCACTTGTCCCACCGCCGACGATGAGCGAGAAGCGAGCAGAGCGAGTAACTAAGTAGAAACGAGTGGGCGAGTGTTCGAGCACGACGGGCGATTACTCGCTCTACTCGCTCGAGCCGGGCGGCCGCCAAGCTAACAGCGCTGAGCGAGTATCGCAGAGCTAGTTTTATAGCTCAGCGAGTCTTAGGTCTTGTCGCTGCGACAAATGATGTAAGAGCGAGTTCTCGCCGGCAGTGTGTACCGCCAGCGATCAACTATTAATATAGGTATGTGTCTCTTTTACTCACACAGGATCTTATATCTTTTGTTCGTTTCTTGAGCGAGAAAATAGTCGATAGCCAATCGTTTCCTCTGAAATATAGATGCACAGAAAAAACAGAAAAATAAGACCATCACTGGGAATCGAACCCAGGTCCTCGGTAATCCGTACCGCGTGCTATACCGCTACACCACTGATGGTCAACGGTACCGACACGAATTTCCCTATGCACCTCATATCTCAGCTTGTGTTTCTTACTTAGTCACTTAAGCAGCGACGCTAGCGACATCTATGCCGTAAGCCCTCAAACTTTTTCGGCATTCCTTTGGAACTAACCGCTCACCCGGACAAGAGATATCGTTTCTAAGCAATCAAATTAAGATTGGTTTTTTGGAATCTTTTTGTATTTTTTATTTCAATTCCAAATTTTTACTTTTACGGTCATCCCGTAAAACCGAAATTGAAAATACAAACTGAAATATAGATGCACAGAAAAAACAGAAAAATAAGACCATCACTGGGAGTTTGTATTTTCAATTTCGGTTTTACGGGATGACCGTAAAAGTAAAAATTTTGAATTGAAATAAAAAATACAAAAAGATTCCAAAAAACCAATCTTAATTTGATTGCTTAGAAACGATATCTCTTGTCCGGGTGAGCGGTTAGTTCCAAAGGAATGCCGAAAAAGTTTGAGGGCTTACGGCATAGATGTCGCTAGCGTCGCTGCTTAAGTGACTAAGTAAGAAACACAAGCTGAGATATGAGGTGCATAGGGAAATTCGTGTCGGTACCGTTGACCATCAGTGGTGTAGCGGTATAGCACGCGGTACGGATTACCGAGGACCTGGGTTCGATTCCCAGTCATGGTCTTATTTTTCTGTTTTTTCTGTGCATCTATATTTCAGTTTGTATTTTCAATTTCGGTTTTACGGGATGACCGTAAAAGTAAAAATTTGGAATTGAAATAAAAAATACAAAAAGATTCCAAAAAACCAATCTTAATCGTTTCCTCGCCGGCGGTGAGATAACTGCCTAAAACTTAACTTATATGTTTTTTCAAAGACTTATCCAACGATACTCCAATCTCTGGGTTCAGTCAGGGAAAAAAAACATGTAGAGGTTTTTTTTAAGTAATATTTTATTACTTTATTGACGTTATGTTATTAACATATAAACTCATGCAAAATTTGCAGCGCTGACAATGTGTAAGCTAAGCCGCGGACGGGGGTGATTATTCGAGCATTTTATTTGATTTTCGTGAGCACATTTCTGTTGACATGGCAGAAGATGCTGTTACAGTTTCCATGTTACCTAGAGGAAGTACGGATCATCTAAAAAAAAATCGAAAATGTCAACAAATTCTACTTTACAGCCCATTCATAACAAAATGTGAATGTGACCACGATAATGGCTGTTGAAATGCTTGAGTAACCCTGTACTGTACCCAGCACTGTGGAACCCCAAAAAAACAGTCTCTTTCTAAGAAGTCGTAGCATTGTTAAAGACACATTTGCACGGCTCGCAGGCCGCAGGCTCGTTCTGGCTGTACCTGGCAGAAGAAAAACATAATTTTACAATCAAGTAAAAGATCTAATAATTAATTATGAGGTTCATCGGGTTATAGACAATACTTCGTTTTTTTAGCATTAGAAAAAGGGTAAACAATCTTGACGAGTCTTTTTATTGAAAAACGTTTTAAAACACAGTTAATATTACTTATGATACCAAAAGAATGTAAATGATCATTGCTATACTAACAATAACATGGATCCTTGGTCTGAAATAAATTTATTATTATTATTTTGTTATTTTTAAAGAATCTCGACTTAAAGTCGGTTTTTTTTTTGGTTCATGATACGGGCACATGCCAAGTATCATGTAACCATTGTGTTTTAAGTTATTTGTGTGATGTTTGTGTCAGTGTGGTGTATGTTGTATCGGTTTGTTATTTGTGTTTGTCTGTCTTAATCGTTATAAACTGGTAAAGAAGTTGGATTTAAGAATCGGCGTACTATAGAGCATGTGTCTAGGACTATTGACTTTTGTAGGGGTATATATGAGTTGTCGTGAAGGTCTAACATTTTAAGTGCTGTTTTAAGGGTTTTTGGGACGATACCTGTCGAGGAAATAATGATGGGGATGATCTTGACGACTTCTTGGTGCCACATCTGTTTAATTAATGCAAAAAAAACTAATGCAAAAAAAACCGGCCAATTGCGAGTCGAACTCGCGCACCGAGGGTTCCGTGCAAATTATTAAAAATATTATTATTATATGATGCAACTATAAATTTATGCTTTTCGCAATTTCTCCTTTAGCTGTGCTATAAAACGTTGCTTCGTACCTAATTTCAAGATTCTGAGTTCACGGGAAGTACCCTGTAGGTTTGGGTTTAACAATAAAAAAAATAAACAAATCGTTTTACCTAACTTTCAAGGCATCTGCTATAGGGTAATGCCTCTTGCACTCGTCTTCCAAGCTTGGGATGTATCTGTAAAAAAGAAAAGTTAATTTACAACACACAACGATAACTTATTTATAAAATCCATAAATCTAATTTATTAACATGAAATACAAGAATTAAAAGAAAAAATAACCATATAAAACTTAACTATAAACTAACTACCTAACTTAAAAACTTAATACCTACTAAATTAAATCTATAAAAGGCCCCCGTGGCATGGTGCCCAAGGCTTTTTTTTTTTATTCGACTGGATGGCAAACGAGCAAGTGGGTCTCCTGATGGTAAGAGATCACCACCGCCCATAGACAACTGCAACACCAGGGTATTGCAGATGCGTTGCCAACCTAGAGGCCTAAGATGGAATACCTCAAGTGCCAGTTATTTCACCGGCTGTCTTACTCTCCACGCCGAAACACAACAGTGCAAGCACTGCTGCTTCACGGCAGGATTAGCGAGCAAGATGGTGGTAGCAATCCGGGCGGACCTTGCACAAGGCCCTACCACCTGCAAAGCAGCATTCCCTCGTTGAATGGCGATGGCAATTCGTTGAGAGAGATAGCTGCCAGCCCTTTGGTCTCCAGTAGTGTCGACCAGGCGCTTTTGCACTTCTTTAATAAAATTTTGTGCGCTGGGACTTAGTACTCGTAGAACATGGCCGCAGGAACAACTTTTGACAATCACAAACAAGATAAAGGTGAAAAACTTAAGATGGCCCCGTCTATTAGTATCTAAAATGTGCGTGCGTAAAGTCTTATTCCATAGCTCCTTTCTTTCACAGGTCGACCAGAAGTTGGCGCGGTCTGCACCCCTATGTTGTCAGCATCCCTAACATTGGCACAAAGCGTTTTCGCTCGTCCTTTATTATCGGACAGCTCAGGAGTGGAATGCTCTGCCGGCTTCTGTGTTTCCTGATCAGTGATCACTACAATCTGGCCGTCTTCAAATATACTCGTAGGGTGAATGGGCATTTTACTAGGAAGGCGTGTTCCATTTAGTCCACATCTTCGCTTATCATCAGGCGTGATTTTGGTCAAACGCAAGCCTATATATCGAACTTCTTTTTTTTTATTTCGAACATCATCTTCTCTCGTCTCGTCAAAAGCAGCAGCTCTAGCCCTTGATCAAGGTGGATTGTCTACACCGCTTCCGCGCCTCTCAAAAGGCGACATTATAATTTAATTTTGCATTGGAAATTGGAAAATCTTCCATCTTGCTCTACCCCAGAGCGGCACTGATCTTCTGTACCTATCACGGTCAATAACGGATGAATGGCGGTCTACCACTATGCGTTTCCTTCGATACTTCCGACACGTCTGCAGTGTTTACGGACAACTATGACGTTGGGGCTTTCAAGGAAAGGACTTAAACTTTCTTAAAAGGCCGGCAACGGGATCTCTCCTTGAGTAGTTGGTACTGATGGGCGCTGGTGATCATTTCCCATCAGATGACCCGCTTGCTCGTTTGTCTTCCTCTTATAATAAAAAATAGTGTTCAAAACAAACAAGCAAGTTGGTCTCCTGATGGTCAGAGATCACCAGCGCCCATAAACATCTGCAACACCAGGGGTATTGCAGATGCGTTGCCAACCTAGAGGCCTAAGATGGGATACCTCAAGTGCCAGTAATTTCAACGGCTGTCTTACTCTCCACGTCGAAACACAACAGTGCAAGCACTGCTGCTTCACAGCAGGATTAGCGAGCAAGATGGTGGTAGCAATCCGGGCGGACCTTGCACAAGGTCCTACCTGCAAATCAATTACTATTGGCAAATTTGCTTATTTGATAAATCGTTATATCGAAATTTATAAACTTATGAATTAATTAAGATACGCAGTGGCGTCGCTTAGCTATCTAGCAATAGCATTAGCACGCTTTAGCTCAGAATACGCTTCCACGAACCGAGCCTGAAAAACACGGTGTCGCTGAAAGCCTTGTCAGGATTCGCTTACCAAACGACTAGGGCAAGCGCACCAGTGAATGAACCCTTAAGGAAATTTTCAGCTGTGAAAATTAATTTTAGGTAGATGGGAACGATTTATTTTAAATATTACTTACTATTTGTACAACATAAACTACTCTAGTTTGCTAACATCACCTTTTTTTACAGTATTAGGTACGTACCGTCGCAGGAATACTCGGTGCTTGCGAACATGCGTAAGCGCAGCGAGGGCGTACACGTTACAGCGGTGCTCGTTTCGCGGCGCGGTGGACGCCACCCCGCGCAGGAACGGGACGGGCGCTGATCCTCTCTGCTCCGTAAACACAAATCCGCCGCCACTGTCACCACGACAGAGGGCTTTACCTGGCAAAATTACAAGCATTCTGAGCATGTGTCCATCTCTCGAAGTTTCCGCCTGCTCGAGGTGCAAAACTGGTGGAGGGGAGCAGAAACGATCACAGCGCTCGCTTCAGCTAAAAATGAAACTAACGTTGTTGACATGTTGAGCTGTCTGATTGTATGGTTGTGTAGTAAGCATTGATTGTTTTTAAGATAGATTATGGTCCTAACAAGATCCCAGGTTTGACTAAGAAGAAGCTACTAACATGAACTAAAGAAATCGTGACCGTAAAGTAGGTACTAGTATGTGAGTAATAGTCTGTTGTATATTAGTACATTACTGCAGAGGCCATGAAGTAAGGGATTGATGGTCGAGTTCGGGGTAGACGAGTAAACGATAAACCGAGTCCAGCAATCCCTGTTCTGGCCGAGGTTTGTATAGTGCTTTTCTCAAACAATGTGAGGAAATATTTCATCCATCCATCCATCCATCGCATCGCATTCGCATCGCATCGCATCGCATCGCACCGCATCGCATCGCTTCGCTTCGCATCGCATCCCATCGCATCAAATACAAATACAAATACAAATTATTTATTGCGGACTTTTGAATCCATCGCGTCGCATCGCTTCGCATGGCATCGCATCTCATCGCATCGCTTCGCATTGCATCGCATCGCATCGCTTCGCATCGCATCGCATCGCTTCGCTTCGCATCGCATCGCATCGCATCGCTTCGCTTTGCATCGTATCGCATCGCTTCGCTTCGCATCGCATAGCATCGCTTCGCATCGCATCGCGTCGCATCGCTTCGCAACGCATCGCATCGCATCGCTTTGCATCGCATCGTATCGCTTCGCATCGCATCGCATCGCTTCGCATCGCATCGTATCGCTTCGCTTCGCTTCGCATCGCATCGCATCGCATCGCATCGCATCGCATCGCTTCGCATCGCATCGCTTCGCATCGCATCGCATCACTTCGCATCGCATCGCATCGCATCGCATCGCAGTATCGCAAATGCTTACAGAGTAGTGGTGGTTGGCTGTTCGTAATTTTTCCTTTGTCAGTTTAATGTTAGTAAGCAAAATTAAAAAGTTAGAGCAGCGGACAATAATGGATTTTCATACATACTTCATGGCCTAGGCCAAGAAGTTATGTAGGGAGGTGGTAGGGAGCCATAAATGAAAAACTTCATTTCTCCATTTCGTGACATTAACGCATACATTTCCGAGCATGTTTGAGAAAATTATATAAGGATGTAGACGGACCTTTCATGTAGTTACGTTTTTTTTATTTTGAATAAGGTAATAAATAAACAAACAATTTTGAGGAAGGCCCATGTCCAGCAGTGGACGTCTTCCACAATGATGATGATGATCAAAGTTCTTGTTACCGGTAGTGACGCCTGCGCAGATCTTGTCGCTGGTGATGTAGCGGAGGAAGCTCGCGTCAGCGCTTTTCAGACACTCCTCAATACTGACGGTGGGCAGCTCCACGAAGTTGAGTATTTGTGAGGGACCTCCATCTTCCTCTGTCAGCCCCCAGCCCAGGACCTGGAAGAAGAAATAAGGGTAAAAGGACAGAGCACAAAAGGCCACCCATGCTGTAGCAAGTGTTGTAGGTACTCGTATTTGATTCGTTCAGGCATTACTTTTTCATATTATGGTCTAATGGTCTCTCCGGAAGACCAGCGCTGACTCCATCCGAGGAGTCTGCATTTATGCTGAGGCGGGACCATTTCGGGCACACAACATAGTTGTACTACTTTGTATATCACCTTTTTTTTGTATTTTGTTATTTTATGTCTTGAATAATATTTTACATTTTCATTTTGACATTAAACTTTTATCGTTCAGAAAACACGTCAGCATATCTGCATGGGTCTGGGTAAAACACGTATGTGTTGCACAAACGTAATGGGTTTTATTTCAGTCAGTATTATATTGTGCTCAGTCTACGGCATACTAACAGTTCCTAAGTTTCCTTCCTTCAATTGTTCGTTGTCAAAATCTTCGTCGAAGTTGACACAGGCCGGACGGACCGCCTGGCTGACCGTGAACTCCTGAGCCAGAAGCAAGACGGCAATATCCTCCTGGTAGCTGGTGGCTGCGTCATGGTATCGGACTGGGATGTGGATCGCTGACACCTGAAACAGGGAAATGATTGGACACCGATAAATTTGTAGAAGGTGCTATAGTTCGATTTACTCTTTCTGTATAGTTAATATAGGGAGTGTAGTGTAAAAAGTGTAGTCTGAAATAGGTCGGGCGGGATTAAGCAATAGCTAGAAGACAGACAACGTATGGATAGATGCTAAACAGTAAAAGGGTGAATAAGTTTGACTTTAAGTCAGTAAGTCTTTCTGTCGGTGGTATCGTAGCTCTCAAACAGATTGACCATTTCAATGCGGTTTTTTAAGTTACCTAAAGCGTGTTTCCTTACGTTGGTTCTTAGTTATGCTTCATTAAAATGGGTTCAACCATAATAATATTTGTATTTTAACGAACTTTCCTTTTCAATTTTAAATTACCTTAGTTTTTGTACTCCTATTTTAATAATTCTTCGAACGATCTTCTACCACCTCCAACATTACGGCTGACCTGATGATTAGGAAGCTTATCTTCACGCCGGTTGGATGGTTGGCAGAAAAGGCCACCTGGACCTTGCCTAAACAAGTGCTAATTTCAGGGCGGCACAGTACGGTCTGGGACTGACTCATCACCGCTTACACCAACACCTTCTGCACGGCTGCCTGGAACCGAAGCCCCTAGCTGCCCTTCCTCTTCTGCAAGGGCTGCTGCTGCTTGCTGGCCCTGGAGCCCCTATTGCCTCCAGCCTTCGTCCAGCACCGGCGACCTGCGCTTCGGACCCTGATCCAGGGAAGCCTGCCCAGGAAACGCCTTCCAACTCAACTCTTTCATATCCGCGACCCTTCGAGTTTCTGATTTCTGTCAGTAAAGCCTTAGGGGCTACATACTTATACGTCTAAAAACTTGCATTTCGTTTTACTCAAATTGAACCCCTAGAGTCTTACTGCTCTACCCTGACATTATTACCTCAACGGAAGGAGAAGTCAACAACATTGATATGATAAAACAAGACTTACAATTGGTATCAGAACACGTCCTTGCTGAACAATGTCCTCCCCATGTAGAACGCCACAATGAACGACAACTCGCCAATCACATCCATGCTCGCAACTGTCACGATGTCGTCAATCCACCTGGTGGGAGGCCTGCCAATGCTTCGTCTTACGGTTCGTTGTCACTCAAGTACTTTTCTCCCCAAACGGTTCTGTACTTTGAGCGATGTGGCCCGTTGCCACTTCAACTTGCATATCCTTCGAGCTACGAGTATGTTGGTCCATAGATACAAGATACATGTAAATTATATAAATTTAACAGTAGGTCACAAAGGAAAATTAATATAGATAAATATCATGAGGCATTATTGACACCTATTGACCTAGTCCCAAACTACGAGTACTATGGGTACTAAGCAACGGATAAACATACTCAAATAGATAAATACATAGGTACTTGTTGTGTCTTTATAAAAATATGGCTCTGTCCATTGGAGGACAATTTTGCCAGTGTCTAGTAGGTTTTGCCGTTGTACGGTAAAAAAAATCTAGAAAACGAAATATGAGAGGTAATGGTGGATGAACATATTAAACATCCAAGACCAGAGAACAAACATTCGTATTATTCACACAAATGTCTGCCCCGGCCGGGAATCAAACTCGGGGCCTCAAGCTGCGTAGTCAGGCTCTCTAACCACTAGGCTATCCGATCGCCGGTAAATTGTCACAAAATGGTTTCAACTGAACATAACATACTTGTGACTTCTGGCTAAAGTTGTCTTGGAGAAAATCCCAAGGTCGGAACCGCTTGCCGGTGCCCACCGCAAAATCCTCTGCTGGCATTGCGCCTTCAACGTCACTCCAGAAGCAATGCGCCGCTATAAATATTGCAATCGTTAGTCTAAAATTCCTTATTTTTACACACACACACACACACTTAAACTTGTAGTTTTAAGATATCCATCCATACTAATGCGAAAGTGTGTGACTTTCACGTCGAAACGGAGCGACGAATCGACGTGATTTTTGGAATAAAGATAGTTTAAATAGACATAGGTTGCCGCGTGCAAAAGCAAAATTTATGTATATATATATGTTAATAACTTTTGTCAACCGCACCGAGGCAGAGGGCCAAGATACAGGCCATATATTATGAAGTTCAACGCTGACGCTTATATTATTTAATACGAGAGTGAGAAGGACGGTACGATACGAACTTCGATTTTCGGATTTCGTAGTAGCCCCCAGGCTTAGCCTAGTTTGCCCTCTAGCGGATTAGCGGATAACAAAGTTGTATAAATGTTGTTTCTTTTTGTTATAAATTATTTTGTATTTATATTTGCTTACTTAAGCAAGGGGGTTCAAACTTTGCTTAATTTTTACTGACATCGGGGATGCTGGCAAACAACTAAAATTCAGCTTAGGTACAGTCACGTGCATTAATATGTAAACGATTCCCCGTTTGCAAAATTATATATATTTACACAAGATTTTTTAACTAAGTACACACGCATAACATTGAAACTTATGTACCCACGAAACCCACAAAAGTAATGTACTTAAACGATATTTTTAGGAAAAATAAGTAAACAACCTCAATCTTAATATTGTATACGGTTTTTGCTCCCTTTTTTAAACATACGTGACGATTTCTAAATAATATCTACAACGCAGTGTCATTAACATGGTATACATTACGGTTCCTTAATTTTTCACAACAAATGTATACACGTTCTTGACGTTGCTCGTAATTTGCAAGGAAAGGTGGCAGTCACCTTTTACTACAAAGTCCCAAATCGAAGTTAGTATCGTATGTACCATCCCTCTCATTCTTGTATTAAATAAGCATTAGCCTCAGCGATACGATATGAACTTCGATTTTCGAATTTCGCAGTAACCCCACTGATTATCATTTCTTTTTCGAGTCGTCTACCATAGCTAATGCTAAGAACTATGTTTAGTCTAAAATTCGAATCCTTATTTACCGCCCTTAAGACACAATGTACTATTGCGAATGGGCAATCATTTACATAATTATGAATGCACGTGTCTGTACGTTACTTGACTGAATCCTGGGGGGGCGACTACGAAATTCGTAAATCGAAGTTCGTATCGTACCGTCCCTGTCGCTCTCGTATTAAATAATGTAAGGTAAAGATTTGTTAATATTATTATTATTATTATTTAGCGTCAGCGGGACGGGCGAGATAGCAAATTCGAATTTCGCACTTCGTATAGGGTCTGGAGTAGCTATTACCTGAAATGACAGCTTTCATGGTAACCAGGGTACCACCACAAATCTGCTTGTATGGAGTGAAGCGCTTGCTGTATACACCGACGTGCCACAACATAGAGGGGCCGTTTGTTGTTGGATGGTGCGCGCCGATAGATGTCGGTGTTGTCCGTCGTCTCTTGTGTTTGTCCAATTCATCGAATGGACGCACAGGTTTCCCTCTGATTAAGGCACGGCTGGCTGAAATAGATGAATCGCCAACTGCAAAATTTCGTACCTACCAACTTGATGCCGCGATGAAATGCACAACGATTTGCCATAAAAGTGATGCTAAGTCCTAATTTGATAGTCTGCCACGGTGGAACTTGCCGAAAGTAAAAAAAATAAAGTAATTTTTGGTGCCAAAAAAGGCGTGTTACCCATCTGATCTATATATACAAGGTGCTCGTGAGCATTGCGAGAGATTTCAATCACGCATTCCTGAGGCCATATGGAGTCGCTCTCTCTTTCTCTCTCTTCTTCAACCATTATCCACCCAATGCTGAGTGTAGGTCTCTTCCAATGCACGTCATTCCGTTCGGTCTTGTGCCCATCGCATCCAGTTCTTCCCAGCCACTCTAACAAGATCGTCAGTCCAACGCGTCGGTTGCCTGCCCACATTTCTGTGTCCCGTTCTTGGCCTCCACTCAAGCACCCGTCTACTCCACCTGTGGTTCTGCCTATTTCCACTTTCTGGTAGCAATGACTTGGGCTATGTCGGTAAGCTTTGTTCTTCTCCGGATCTCCGTGTTCCTAATTCGGTCACGGAGAGAAATACCCAACATCGCCCGTTCCATAGCCGTTTGGGCAACTTGGAGCTTGTGCATCATCTGCTTTGTAAGTGTCCATGACTCGGCTCCGTAGACCATGACTGTAAGTACGCATTGCTCAAATGTGCGGCGCTTCAGGTTAATGGGAATGTTGGTACCCTTGAACACATCAGACAATTTACTAAAAGAACCCCGGCCTATATAGGCGGATGCTGCGCTCAATCTCGCTATTTTGTCCGAATTTGTCAAGATTCAAGGTCTGCCCCAAGTAGACATATTTTTCTACCCTGTCTATGGTATGTCCATGCACGGTGATGTGATCTATGTCGGGGCTCTTGCACATTATTTTAGTTTTTGATGTGTTCAGCCTTAGCCCGGGTCCAGTCTTCCGCAAAAACAACTATGTGGTCTGTAAATCAAAGATGAGTAAGGCGTTCACCGTTGACATTAATACCTCTATCTGACCAGTCGAGAAGCTTTTCAAGTTTGGTTATATCACCTTTTTTATGAAGTAGTATCACGACCGCATTCTGCCATGCATGTGGTACTACACCTTCGAATAGGACCTTATAGCTTAAGTTGCTTGAGCACTGGCCTTCCTCCGTATTTAAGATACTCGTACGTTATCTTGTCTTTGCCTGGGGACTTTGCTGACTTCATGAGCTTAAGTGCATGTTTGATCTCCTACAAACTTATCTCAGGCAGGTCCTCGGTTCAGTGGTTCGGTCCTGATCAAAGGCGCCCTAGGATCCCTCCGCTGCATATCAGGCCTTGGTGTACAAGAACTGTATAAATTAGAGTAGTAATTCTCCACCACTTTCAAAACGTCTTCACGATTGGTTGTAACTAAGTTGTCTTCTGTACACAACTTATAAATTCGCTGAGGGGTCTATTCAACTGCTTTCTACAAACTTTTAGCTTTTTATGCTTTTCGATGGTTTCCAGAATGATCTTGTTCTTCCTCTGTCTCAGCTGCTGTCGTATTAGGTTTTTGATACGTTTGTTGATTGCAGGAAGGTCTTTTTGGTTTATATGGAGTAATAAATGTTAAATAAACCTAGGTCGAATTATGTTTTTTAACTTTTTTATTTTTTCATACATAATAAATACATAATCCCAGCACCTCCACTACTTTCATATAAACTTTTTTGCATAAAAATGGAAATATCTCAAAAACTAAGCACATTTGTACCTGGGTTCATATAACATTTATTACTCCTTATAGCCTCAGGAATTCGTGATTATAATCTCTCGTAATGCTCACGTGCACCTTGTATAATAAAGCTGAAAAGTCGAAAGTCTGTACATCGAAGATATCCAAAAAAAGGTTGGCTGGTATGAAATAATTAGAATTGTTAACAGAACACATCCCATTCCTACAGTTTTAGAATTTCTCTCTGTTTATCTGTTTGTCGTTTATTTGACCGCGCATCACGTGGAAACAACTGAACGGATTTTGTTGCAAACTTTATATTATGTCGAGAAAATCCCCGGCCACGTTATAGGCTTTAAAAATTCAATCCCTAAAAGGGGGGGTAGCTACACTCCATTGAGTTTAGTTTGCAGTTGCAACTGAATCTTAATATGAATATTATTGCTTGGTATCAAATTTCAAGATTCTGAGTTCGCGAAAAGTACCTACCCTGTCGGTTTTGATTCCCTTGTGTCGAAAATTTGCAGCATAAACGGCTGTATCTGTTAATTGAGTTAACTTAGAAGTGATTTTTTCACAGCTCCAAAGACAGTAGACTTGAGTATTTGATTTGAATTTCAGCTTGAACCTCCACGCGTTCCTGAGAACAAGGGTCTTGACAGACGGACAGCCGGAAATCTACATGGTTTGCTGCCAATAATTTGTTACTACTTAAATCGAATTGTTCCTGATTCGTCGTAATCTACATGCAAACATGCATCATAAACTAATCATAAGTTTTCTATAAAACGTATATGACAGATCTACCTGTATTTTCAAGTTAGGTAGTGGCATAAAACCTCTTCTTCTATTTATTTTTTTAAATATGTCTTTTCTGTCCTATAGGACAATTTCGCCAGTGCTAAAGTAAACTCTCTTTGAGAGGGATGTTGTACGGTGATTTTACTTTTTGCAACTTGATAGAAAAAATCCAGAAACCACGTGGAGACAACATGCGCATGAAAAAAAGTCAGACACGAGAGCAATATAGAATTTTGTGATCACTGTTCACTGTTAAGGTTAATCGCCGCATAGAACACTGTCAAAATTAAGATTGGTTGTTTGGAATCTTTTTGTATTTTTTATTTCAATTCCAAATTTTTACTTTTACGGTCATCCCGTAAAACCTAAATTGAAAATACAAAGTGAAATATAGATGCACAGAAAAACCAAAAAAATAAGACCAACACTGGGAATCGAACCCAGGTCCTCGGTATTCCGTACCGCGTGCTATACCGCTACACCACTGTTGGTCAACGGCACAGACAAAATCAAAACTACACACTACCAAAATTAAAACAAAATTATACTTCAACTAGCCAAATAAACAGAAATACCAAAATTAGATATTGTCTACATCCGCCATCTTCGAATGCTACAAATCGAATTGTCGGCGTAAAACCTGTTTCAATAAATTACTGACAGTGACAGTTAAAGTTTCTTTTAATTCATAAACAATCTAGGCTTGAGTCGATTTTGATTCTCAATTCGATTGTAATATTCGTGATTCAAAAAATGTATGGAACAATACTGTTATTATTTAATGAAATTACAAATTGACTAATTAAATTATCGCAACCAAACATGATTTTTGTTTTTAGGGTTTCGTACCTCAAAAGGAAAAAAACGGAACTCTTATAGGATCACTTTGTTGTCTGTCTGTCTGTCAAGGCCCTTTTTCTCAGGAACGCATGGAGATATCAAGCTGAAATTAATATCAAATACTCCAGTCTATGAATTTTCGACACTCGCAAGGGAATCAAAACCTGCCTACAGGGTACTTCCCGTGAACTCAGAATCTTGAAATTTGTTACGGTACGGATCAACGTCTTAGAGCCTGAGATAAAGAAAAAACTGCGAAAGGCTTAAATGTTTAGTTATCACATAATAAAAAAAATAAAAAATAAAAATTTAATAACGTGCACGGAACCCTCGGTGCGCGAGTTCAGTAGAACTACGCGAGTGCGAGTACGCACTTGGCCGGTTTTTTGAAGATAAAACCAATGCCACATAAGTAGCTTCGTGAGTAGAATATCGTTTTCCACGCGATCAAAAGCCTTTTTGAAGCCGAAGTATAACACGTCGGTCGACCTGTGTTCTCCTATCCAAATGCTCAGAAATGGAGTCAACCACAGTCAGCAAGTTGGTATAGACAGAATGTCTCTGTCTTAAACCGTGTTGAGCTTCACAAAGGTAGGGTTTGTTTTGAGCTGTGATACGCTTACTCAAGATGGACTCGAATAGCTTAGCCATGGAAGAGAGAATGGCTAGATAGGGCTATGATCCTCGATACACGATGCAGCATGAGACTTAGGAATAGGTCTAATGCGTGTATTCTTCCAACGGTCCGGGTACACACCAGTAGAGAGAGCCAAATTGAAAATGTGAAGAATTGGGGAGCTAAGCCATTCTTTGCATCTTGCATCCCTTTAGAATGAACGCTGGAAAATTATCTGGCCCAGGGGAAATATGGGGTTTTAAGCAGCCTAAGTAAAATTTGGACGATATGAATATGCTAGTACCTAATAGGTCTTCAGAGATTATTTTATTATAATCAAGCCGAGGCACCGTGGGCAGGAATACATCACACGCAATCCCATCGTAGGTCACTAAACTTGCGGCTGAACCTCATAAGCCTGGGACGACCTGTCGTTAATATCAGCCCTCAGCTTGGAGAAGTCAGCATAAACAGCGACGTCCGTCACCCGTACGCTTCCATTCTCGGTGAAGGGCAGACTTTTGCGAGATTGCCTTTATCAAGTCCGCAGTAAACCAGACTGGGTAGCACCTACTGGATATGGAAGATCTTGGTTTTTTTGGTAAGTACACAGGTAAGTATCATTTCATACAATTCATTTCACCTGATTTAAAGAACGACTTACTATGACACTTCTGAAATTAATTGAGTAAGGAGTGCATAGTCACCTCGATGTAGATGAAAGTTCCAGTCATAATAATCAAATTGATTATTTTCCCCATTATTGTCGGTCTGACCGGCTCGAGCGGATCCTAGAGATAAAAATAAACCTGAAACTGAAATAGGTTTTGTTAAACTTTTCACTTCAACGCAAGCTTTTTTTTTACTGTATTTGCATTGTCATCCGAACTAAATTTGCACTCCTAAATCAGAAATATATCAGGTCGAAATAATTCACCATCTTTATTTCGACCTTCCCGAAATTCAATAAAATTTAAATCATGGGGTTGTTGTTAGGAGCGTAGTGTGATAGGTACCAAAAAGTTTAAAGTCGATACCATTAGCCGTTAAAGGATTCACTCCTGTAGACTCCTGCGGAGACAATCCCGCTCAGACCACACAATTTCTTTGCCACATTATGGTTATGTCACCGAATTTATACAGGATGATTGGTTATCGAATACATTCTTTTTACGGGCGTGTAGTACAACTTATTTGCAGTAAAAAATTACATGTACCCTGTCCGAAAATAGTTTCCAAGATACTTATTGGTGAATAAAAGATTTTTCACAAAAAAATCAGAAGAAAAAAAATAAATTGTAATTATTTCAATATTCTTTTATGATGATGAAAAGGACCAAAAAGTAGTCAGTTCATTACAAACAACTAATTAAATAAAAAGAAAGTATGACACCCAATATACAAAGTACTGAAATTCTTTTTTGATTAATTAGCTTTCCTAAAAAAGCACAGCGTACTAGGTCCGGAACAGTTTGCAGCATTTTAAAAATTCTCTTCCTGTAATTACATTAGCACATTTCGTACACTTTGTTTTCTTGTTGCCACCCGAAGAAGCCATGCTTTAAGATTAATAAACATTCACAATTGTTGTATTAATAGTTATTTATGTGGCTGGTGCATAATGAGAGGCATTAAAGTACGAGTGTTTCATAATAAGATCACACGAGTGTTTTAATGCCTAATTATGTATAGCCGCATACATAACTTTATCTACATGCATATCATAAGTTTTCTATAATATGTTCAGATATGGCCTGTATTTTGACTTTGACTTTGACTTGACTGACTTTGACTTTGACTTTGACTTTGAATAATAATTATTATCTACATGCATGTCATAAGTTTTCTACAATATGTACAGATATGCATTGTTAAAAAAAGTATTACCGATACTTTAATGTAAACATTAAGATGCACTGTACTTTAATGTGAACATTAAGATGCACCCGCAGATACCAGGTTCTCCGAAACACATAAATAACAAAAAAGTGTAAAATAAAACATTAAATTAAAAAAAAACAAAAACCCGACTGCCAAAACTAAAAGGAAGAAAATAAGTCTAGTGGTCTAGAACTCTGTTAAGTACTTAGCTAATTTAAAGTTCAACAGTCGGGACCCAAAAAACTCTTAGTAATGGGTCCCGACTGTTGAACTTTAAATTAGCTAACTACTTAACAGAGTTCTAGACCACTAGACTTATTTTCTTCCTTTTAGAAAAAAAGAAAGAAGACAAATAATTGATAAAATTACAAAATTAAACGGTTCAACTTACGATTATAAGTCAACTTATAATTATCTCTACTCACCTATTAATATCACGTCGTACGAAAACATATTTGGATTGTTTTTTGCTCTTATTCTGTATTTCCATAAATTGCAACCTGTTTGAGGACAGTCAGCGCTCGCGACGACGGGCACTGGCCTTGTGGCTGTGGCTAGAGGCTTACTGCGACTCGTCTCGTATGATAATGATCATTGTCTCGACTGGTTTTACACCTTGCAGGCTTTACACGATTATATAGACGATATACACGATCATTAGTCCCACTGCAGAACACAGAGGGACTAATACGAAATTCAAAGTTCGTATCGTGCCGTCCCTCTCTCTCTCGTATTAAATAATATAAGCGTCAGTGGGACGACAACACACGAAGTTCGAATTTTACACTTCATCAAGCGACCCGTTCGTTGCTTATCTCGTATTTTTTTCCATTTTTTTTAAATGTGTCCTATATGGCATTTAAATAATAAAGAGTCAATATCTTATTTGTTTTGTATTTAAACCTAAACCCTAAAGTCTAAACCCTTCTCCGATGCAACTCTAGATCAATAAAAAATAAGATTGTGTTAAAAATTACATTTTTAATACAAGCTTTTTGGCTGACTGTACATATTATTGACTGTACTTGCATTTTCATCTAAACAACATTCCATACCAAATTTCGAGTCGGTACCATTAACAATTGAGGAGTTCGAACGAAGATATTACAAAGGGTAAATTGTGATCAGGTGTCGGAATACCTAGAGAAAAACAGCATCTTGCCATTCTTGCCTGCAGGGCTACTACGAAACTCGAAACTCGAAGTTTGTGTCGTGCGGTCCCTCTGACACTTATACTATTTAATACGAGAGCGAGAGGGACGGTACGATACGAACTTCGAATTTCGTAGTAGCCCTGATAAACTGCAGTCAGGTTTTCGCAAGGGTCGATCAACTGCTACTGCGTTACTCGACGTAGTCGATAACGTCTTACAGGCGAGGGAAGCTGGTAGAGGTACCATTTTGGTTCTTTTGGATTTTTCTAGGGCTTTCGATTACATCAATTTGCCCTTGCTATTATCTAAGATGTCATATGGATTTGATGCTACGGTGATTGTGGTTTGAGTTACTTGTATGACGAGCACAAGTGGCGGAGTACAAGGCGGAATGCATAGTGGTGCCTGGCGATTTCGCAAAGGGCTGATAACGCATCCGTAACTCAGCTTATGGATGTCCATGGGCTGCGGTGATTGCTTTCCATCAGGTGATCCGCCTACTCGGTCTCCCCTTATCATATAATAAAGCTTACTACGCTATGATAAGTAGTTTTAGTTTTAAATTAATTAAAGATACACCATCTTGATTTTTCTAGATTTTATTACTTTATCGGCGTTATTTTGAAACATATAAACTCATGCAAAATTTGCAGCGCTACTGCGCTAACCAGTCTGTTAACTAAGCCGCAGTGGAGGGTCATATAAAACAGTCTCTTTTTAAGAAGTCGTAGCATTTTGGCAGAAACAATTGCACGTCACTTGAACTGGCTGGCAGACGGCAGGTTCATTGTTGCTGTACCTGGCAGAAGAGAAACACAATTTCACAACCAATTAAAGATTAATTAATTATGAGGTCCATCCGGGTAGCTATAGACTGTAGAGCTACCCAACTAGTTATATGATGGCTCGCAAGGTATTACTACTCGGATGATAGATATACTAAAACTCAAACATGAGAGACAAGGGTTTAGACGACCAGATGGCCTAGTGGTTAGAGAACCTGACTACGAAGCTTGAGGTCCCGGGTTCGATTCCCGATGAAAAATACGAATGTTTGTTCTCGGGTCTTGGGTGTTTAATATGTATTTAAGTATGTATCTATATCTATATAATTATATTTATCCGTTGCTTAGTACCCATAACACAAGCTTTGCTAAGCTTACTTTGGGACTAGGTCAATTGGTGTGAATTGTCCCGTGATATTTATTTATTATTTATAACAGTGACATGGTAAAGTGTAAACATATTTTTGACCTCGACTATAAATGGTCTTATAGTAACTACAAATAAATTAAACTAATCGTTTTACCTAACTTTCAGGGCATCTGCTAAAGGGTAATGCCTCCTGCACTCGTCTTCCAAGTTTGGGATGTATCTGTAGAAAAAGAAAAGTTTATTTACAACCACTTTACAACACTCTACTGTAACTTAGTACTCGTAGAACAGTCGCAGGAACAGCTATCGACAATCACAAACAAGATGATGATGATGATGATGATGTGATCCTGTTATCCCTCACTAGGGACATAGGGTCGTAGAAGAGTTTCGATCTTGCGCGGGGTCTTCCAGCAAACAAGATAAAGGTGAAAAACTTAAGATGGCCCCGTCTAGTATGTACCTATCTGAATGTACGCCGGAGCTATACAGTCTTATTCCACTAGCTCCTTTCTTTCACAGGTCAACCAGAAGTTGGCGTGGTCTTCACCCTTATGTTGTCAGCATCCCTAACATTGGCACAAAGCGTTTTCGCTCGTCCTTTAATATCCGGACAGCTCAGGAGTGGAATGCACCGCCAGCTTCTGTGTACCCTGATCGCTACAATCTGGCCGTCTTCAACTAAAGGGTGAATGGGCATTTTATTAGGCAAGCGTGTTCCGTCTTAGTCCACATCTTCGCTTATCATCAGGCGTTTATAATCAAATACAAGCCTATTTTTGTGTAAAAAAAATATCGAAATTATGTTTTTTTTAATTTCGGACATCAACTTCTCTATACTAAGGGAGACTGACACAGATATCATCGAAAACACTAACTCTAGTCTAGCTCTTGATCAATGTCAATTGTCCACAATGCTTCCAGCCTCTCAAAAGGTGCCATCATAATTTTATTGTGCATTGGAAACTGGAAAATAGCGTTCCTTTCCGTCTAGCACCAAGAGCGATCGCTCATCTTGCATCTTGCTCTACCCCAGGGCCGGCACTGGCTAGTAATGAAATGCAAAATTCAAACTTCGTACTTATCATGCCGTGCCGCTGACTTTTATAATTTTATATTATTTAATACGAGAGTGACAGGGATGGTACGATACGAACTTCGATTTTCAAATTAGGATGAGAGAAACAAGATACGCATTGGCGTCGCTTCGCTAGGTAGCAATAGAGAGCGTTACGTTCGAATGTTCGCGATCCCATAACGACAGAGTAGACACACGCACACGCCGATGTGTTTTTAGTAGATATGCTCCCTCAAGTGAAAGAGCCCCACGTAACTTTCCACGGAAAATATTCGACGAGTGGCGTGCATGGGTGAGTTCTGGAGTTGACCCAATGCACGACTATGGCGTAAAGCATTTTCACATCGCAAAAAAGGGATACGCTTCCACTAGCTGAGGCTGAAAAGCACGGTGTCGCTGAAAGCCTTGGCAGGATTCGCTTGGCGGACTCTAGGTACGCACCGTCGCAGGAACGCTCGGTGCGCGTGAACATGCGTAAGTGCAGCGAGGGCGTACGCGTTGCAGCGGTGCTCGTTGCGCGGTGCGGTGGACGCCACCCCGCGCAGGTACGGGACGGGCACGGATCCTCTCTGCTCCGTAAACACCAGTCCGCCGCCGCTGTCGCCACGACAGAGGGCTTTACCTGGCAAAATAACAAGCATTCCAAGCATTTGCCCATCTCTCGAAGTCGCCTGCTCGAGGTACAAAACGGGTGGATGGAGGGGAGCCGAAACGAATACAGCGCTCGCTACGGCCAAAAATGAAACCAACGGTGTTGACATGAGCTGTCAGATTGTATGTGTGTTTAAGATAAATATGGCTCTAACAAGATGTGTTTGTTATGAACTATAAAAACACTAACAAAATGACACTTTACTGACTGCGAATTCTATAGTTAAAGTGTAAGTTAAAGTGACAGTGGAGGGAGGGGGAGGGGTTAGGAAAAGTAGGAGGGGGTCATTTGGTCCACCTGCCTAGGAGACAAATTCAAACGGGGCCTCCCACGTAGAAGAAGCTACTGACATGAAGTAAAGAAATCGTGACCAAAGGTACCAAAGACGTTTTCCCTCGCATATAAAAGTAGGTAAGTACTTAGTATATGAGTATAGTAATTATATGTATAGCATCACTATTACTACTTTGTTCATTGCACCTTGGTCCGCGAATGTTTGATGTATAATAATTATAATTTTAGTCTGTTATATATTTATTATTATTATTATTATAAATATTAATACTTTGCCAACTTGTTACTCTTTAGGAATAAGAACTGCCATTGTAACTCGTAGTTTTTACATTTTTAATTATTTTAAATAAATTTGATGAAGGCCCATGTCCAGCAGTTGACGTCTTCCACAATGATAATGATGATCGAAGTTTTTGTTACCCGTAGTGACGCCTGCGCAGATCTTGTCGCTGGTGATGTAGCGGAGGAAGCTCGCGTCAGCGCTTTTCAGACACTCCTCAATACTGACGGTGGGCAGCTCCAGGAAGTTGAGTATTTGTGAGGGATCTCCATCTTCCTCTGTCAGCCCCCAACCCAGGATCTGAAAGAAACCATTGAAATGTTTCATGAAATAAGCGTAAAAGGACAGAGCACAAAAGGCCATCCATGCTGTAGTGAATGTTGTACTCGTATTTGATTCATTCAGGCATTACTTTTTCATATTATGGTCTAATGGTCTCTCCGGAAGACCAGCGCTGACTCCATCCGAGGAGTCTGCATTTATGCTGAGGCGGGACCATTTCGGGCACACAACATAGTTGTACTACTTTGTATCTCACCTTTCTTCTTTTTTGTTATTTTATGTCGAGTAATATTTTTCATTTTCATTTTGACATTGAAGATTTTTCGTGCAGAAAACACGTCAGCATTTCTGCATGGGTCTGGGTAAAACACGTATGTGTTGCACAAACGTAGTTACTTTGCACGTGTGATAGTGGAGGAGCAAAGTAATGGGTTTTATTTCAGTCAGTATTATATTTTGCTCAGTCTACGGTATACTAACAGTTCCTAAGTTTCCTTCCTCCAATTGCTCGTTGTCAAAATCTTCTTCGAAGTTGACACAGGCCGGACGGACAGCCTGACTGACCGTGAACTCCTGAGCCAGAAGTAAGACGGCAATATCCTCCTGGTAGCTGGTGGCTGCGTCATGGTATCGGACTGGGATGTGGATCGCTGACACCTGAAACAGGGAAATGATTGGACACCGATAAATTTGTAGAAGGTGCTATTCACTCTTTCCGTATAGTTAATATAGGGAGTGTAGTGTAAAATTGTAGTGTGAAATTCTGGGTCGGGCGGGATGAAGCAATAGCTGCTAGAAGATAGACAACGTATGGATAGATAGATGCTAAACAGAAAAAGGGTGAATAAATTTTATAATTGTCAAGGTGTTATAAGTTTGACTATAAGTCAGTAAGTCTTTCTGTCGGTGGTATCGTAGCTCTCAAACATATAGACCATTTCAGTGTGTATTTTTTACGTTAAAGTGAGTTTCCTTACGTTGGTTGTTAGTTATGCTTCATTAAAATGGGTCCAGTCATTTTAAAGATATTGAAATTTGAAATGACAATGTTGGGGATTTTTCAACTTTTCTAATTTATACACTAGGTGTTAATTAAATATCTTTTTTTTTAATGTTTTATTACCTCAGAACTCCTCATTTATGAACCGATTTGAAAATTTATTTTTTAGAACGTCTAGAAAGGCTTTCAATTAGGTCCCATAAGCAGCAAATTAGGATCTGATGATCGGATCTTAAGGAAATCGAGGGAACTCTCCAAATATTGTAGGGACACCTATGGTAATTTGGATATATTTAGCAGTAACTCGTGCATTTGCTCTTGCAAAACATAATTTGGTGAAGTGGAACTGATGATGAAGACCAGATTTGACCAACGGAACTACTACTCAATGACAAGTATTTCACGGGTTAAATTTAAATTATCATGATTAATATACTTACCTAGATAAGCGACTAAGAAGAAGCTTTAAGTTAATGATTCTTTCGAACTGATCTGATGCTGAAGCCAGAAGGTAGGCAACGGAACTCTGTTATAAAACAACGTAACTAAGTCGTGCTTGGGCTTAATGGAATCGTTGTGAGATGTACTTTGGCTAAGAATCACTAAAACGTGAGAAATAAACAAAATTTTTAACAAAAAAGTAAAACCGACTCCAAAAAAAATAAAATATAAAAAATGGAACCGACTACAAAACCCTTGAAAATATTTTTCTAGGTAATTACGTACTAGCTCGAAGTCGGTGACTCAGCACGACCCAGCAGGAGGGATTGAAACCTAAAGTATATAGATGAGGTAGACGACTATTGTCCCACTCCTGCTGGCTCGTGCTGAGGCACCAACTTCGAGCTAGTACGTGCTTACCTAGAAAAATATTTTCAAGGGTTTTGTAGTCGGTTCCATTTTTTGTTATTTTTTTATTTTTTTGGTGTCGGTTTTACTTTTTTGTTAGAAATTTTCTTTTTGAAGTCGTAGTTGCAGTCGTTACTTTTAAGACGGGGCACAATAAAAAAGGATTTAAAAACACAAACACGACCTAATTTAAAACAGTGTAATTGAGTCTACTCTCGATTTTGAGCAAACTACTTTCTGGTTTTCAGTTAATTAATTAACACCTTGTATATTGATGGAGGTAAACGAGCAGGCGGGCCAAGGTCACCAGATGAAGTTTAACTAATGTTCGATTCACTCTTTTCGTATAGTTGAAATAGGGAGTGTAGTGAAATCAAGAGGTCAACATTAAAAATGGCTCGATGGTAAAAAACAGATAGATGCTAAACAGGAAAAGGATAAATATTCTGTAATAATTATTACCTCAAGGGAAGGCTACTACGAAACTCGAAACTCGAAGTTCGTGCCGTGTGGTCCCTCTGACACTTATACTATTTAATACGAGAGCGAGAGGGACGGTACGATACGAACTTCGAGTTTCGTAGTAGCCCTGCAGGTCCTTTAACCACTTGGCTATCCCGGTCGCCGGTAAATTGTCATAAAATGGTTCAGTTTCAAATGAACGTAACATACTTGTGACATCTGGCTAAAGTTGTCTTGGAGAAAATCCCAAGGTCGGAACCGCTTGCCGGTGCCCACCGCAAAATCCTCTGCTGGCATTGCGCCTTCAACGTCACTCCAGAAGCAATGCGCCGCTATAAATATTGTGATCGTTAGTCTAAAAATCCTTATTTTTCGGAGTTAAAAAACTGCTTCACACACACACACACACATACACTTAAACACGCGGAAGTTCTACTTAATGTGTGCCCACAAAATTGTGAATCCATACTAATATTAAGTATAAATGCGAAAGTGTGTGTTTTTGTATGTTTGTCCGTCTTTGACATCGAAACGGATCGACGTGATTTTTGCCATAGAGATAATTTATAGACCAGAGAGTGTAAAAGCTACTTTTTATTCCGGAAAAATGCAGTTCCCGAGGGAACAGCGCGTGAGAACTGAATTCCACGCAGGCGAAGCCGCAGGCAAATGATAGTTTGTGTATAAATATTTATTAATTGCTTTTTTCAATCGCATCAAAGTCAAAGTCAAAATATCTTTATTCAATTTAGGCTACAACAAGCACTTATGAATGTCAAAAAAAATCTACCACCGGTTCGGAAAAACCTCTGCTGAGAAGAATCCGGCAAGAAACTCAACGAGGTATATATATTTTTTTAAAACAGATTTACAATATTATTAAATGATATGTATACATCACAAGTATTTAACACAACTTTATTTTTAACACAGCAGGTTCGCTGTTTAAAGGGATCGCTAATGCGGATCGGAATTATTTCCAAATATCCCTGTCCATGATATAATCATTAACTTTATAATACGCCTTTGATATTAATGTCTTCTTGACAATAGATCTGAATTTTGTATCCGTTTCATTTATAATATTTTTTGGAATTTTATTATAAAAACGTATGCAATTTCCCAGAAAGACTTTTTGGTTTTAGCCAGTCTGTAAGATGGAACTTTAAGCTTCCCTGTGTTTCTAGTAGCCTTTGGCTTATCGACGTTAGTGGGAAAATCACATATGTTCTTCCTAACACACATGATTATTTCAAAAACATAAAGCGACGCATAGAGGCAGAGGGCTAAGATACAAGCCCTATACCACGAAACGCAAAACTCGAACTTCGTATGTTGCCGTCCCGCTGACGCTTATGTCATTTAATACGCGAGTGAAAGGGACGGTGCGATACGAACTTCTATTTGCGAGTTTTGTGGTAACCCCTCAGGTCATATACCACGATACGAAGTTCAAAATTTGAACTTCGAGCCTGGAGTAGCTGAATTGTTACCTGAAATGACAGCTTTCATGGTAACCAGGGTACCACCACAAATCTGCATGTATGGAGTGAAGCGCTTGCTGTATACACCGACGTGCCACAACATGGAGTGGCCGTTTGTTGTTGGCTGCGCGCCGATAGATGCCGGTATGCTCTCGGATCCAGGTGACGGATATAATATATGGAATGGTGGCACAGGTTCCCCGTCGATTGCTCCACTGGCGAATTCATCTTCGTCGTCGTATTCTGGTTGTTCTGCAAGAGATGATAGATGGAAAGGCCAAGATGCTCTACAAGAGTTTTCTTTGGCACGTGAGTTGTCATTGGTTTAACGAAAATACAAATCAATATAATTCTTTAGGTATTTTATAGGAAGACGTTTCTGTTTTTTTTTTAATAATTGTTTTTAAATTATGATATGAAAAATAGCAAAGTTAGTCACACTAATAAGTATTTACTATAAATGCGAAAGGTTGTAAATCGGTATGTTTGTTTGTTACCTACGTCTTCACATCTTAACCGCTGAACCGATTTAGATGAAATTCGGTGTACAGATAGTACAAAACCCGGGGAAAGGACATAGCATAGTTTTTATCCCATAAAATTGCATAGTGCCCGCGGGATAGCAATAAACGAATTCTACGTGAACGGAGTCGCGGGAAACAGCAGTGAATGAATAAATTGACGTAATATTGATGTCTTCGATTTTAATTAGAATTAAGTCTGGACTATATACAAAAAAAAAAACAATTTATTAAATGACTTCCTAAAGCGTGTACTATTAAGAACCTATCCTTCTGTCCAATCCTATACTAAACAGACTGTATATGGCGTTAATATCGTAAGGTCCGTTCGACACCATTGAAATTTGCGTCAGGTTTTGATTATGAGAGATGATGACTTCGTTTTTTTTGCATTAGAAAAAGGTTAAGGTAACGGCGCCTATTACCTGGGGTATTGAAATCGACGGTCATCACCGCGGCAATTTAAAATACGCATTTTATAATCAAACCGATAGATTTCTTAAAAAAAATATTTTACAAGATAAAAGCTTATTTAGTCGACTCACGTATCTATTAGCGCTAGTGTATGTGAATGAATCAAACATCTCGCTATTCGTGATTTTCCGAAATGGCACCGACGGAAGAGAATTTGCCATACTAACGCGTGACACCACATACAAGCAGACTCGAATCTTATTTAGTGTTTTACAAAATATTTATGGCAATTGAACTAATGTTATAGTTTTTAAATGGCTTTTTATAGTTTTTTGTACAAGTTCTGAATACTTTTTGTACATTTTTGGGCCCGGAAATACGATTAAAATGGAAAATAAAATACAACGGCGATAGGCGCCATTTTTAACTGTTGATTGTAATACCGTGGTATATCACGGTAATAGTTAAAGTGGTAGTTTTGGTTCTTCAAGCTTTATTTTTGGTATAAATTATCGTTTATATAATTTGTTACAGTTATTCCAATCTTGATCTATTCACGCTTTTAAAAAACTATTTCCGTGGTATGAAAAGTATTAACAAACTCTTAATTTTTACCAAAAACTTCAATACTGAATTTGTAGTTTCTATAGAAACCGTTATTTTGCCAAGTTGTTTAAATATTGCGATGAAATTTTATATTTACTTACCAGTTATGTAATTTTGGTTATATGCCAAGGATGTAAAAAGTATATTTGATTTGTAATTCAAACACAACTCTATCCTATAGTTTTTATAGGTCGGAATTAGATTTTGCAATACTCCAAATTAAGCCAATTAACGATGGTATGATCGCATAACCCTCGGTAATAGAATGTTTGGGAATCTATTACCGACCCATTCAATTGTCTTTGGGTCGGTAATAGGTTCTTAAAGAAGTCCCTATTACCGAGTGACATTTTATTTTTCTGTTAAAATAAGTGCAGATTTTTTTGATAAAGTTGTGACTTTTACTCAGCATGCATACATCAAACTATAACTGGTGGCATGAGCATAATAAAATACAATGGGCTGGATACACTATTCGAATCATACTTTAGTTTTTTATTTAAATTTTCTCAAAAAATATTTGATGTACAATATATTATACAGAACCAAAGCCACTACCCTTTTTTAATCCCTCGGTATTAAGTTCCAAAACATGTGTCGGGTTCCTTTTACCGATGGTAGAAAATTGCCGTTTTTTTATACCCTCGGCAATAGAAGCTCAATTCGCGGTAATGGAATCACAGCCTGTCCATTACCACGGTAATAGAAGATTTGGGTATTTTGATTTCAATAATTATTTTATCAAATACTAATAACTAAAACGAGCCCAAAAAGTTAAGACACTGAAAGTTCAATAAACGCTCTTAAATAAAAAAAATATTCTCGTTTGTTAAGGAGCTTTGATACCCTTAATTTTTGGGACTCATTTGAAAACTTCCTTAAGTACCACGGTAATAGGCGCCGTTAGGTACCTTAAACAATCTTGACGAGTATTTTTATTGAAAAACGTTTTAATAAACCCGTGTGGTGTCGGGTTAGAATTACACCTCTCTAGAGTCACCTCTACATTTCTTCCGTGGATGTCGTAAGAGGCGACTGAGGATATAGGTTAATTAAGGTATACTGTAGGCGACAGGCTAGCAACCTGTCACTATTGTACCGTTTTTGTCAAACTTAAAACCTAAAAGTGCTAAATGTGGCTCCGAAGCGTTAAAGCTTCGTGTGCTCTGCCTACCCCATTTGGGAATACAGGCGTAATGTTTGTGTGTGTGTTTGTTTTAATAAAAACTGTAACTATTAATTTTATGATACCAAAAGATGTAATAGTAGATTGTTCAACAAGGGACTAAAACAAGCCATAATGACACGAGATGTTTAGCCACCCGATCAGAGCGAGGGCGATTTGTTGCGCGGTTTTTTTCTTTTCTTTTATTGTTTATGAAGTGACGCTTCAAAAGCTTGTATATTTAGCTAACAGTTTCGAACTTGAAAACTATTTTAAACAAAACTAATTGGACTTTGCATAATTAAATGAATTAATCCTTAATACATTATATTTAATGATTAAATAGATTCATATTCTTAATCATTAATTGTTTCACGAAATTAATTCTTGTACTTTTTTAAATATTTCTGCACAATTTTCATTTTGAGGTTATTTTCACGCTCTAAAAATCTGCCATTCACAAACACCGTGTTGGCTGTTTAGGGGTTTCCAACGTAAATAAAAAAATACTTTAATCCCTAGAGAATTAAAATAGGAGCTTTAGTCCCGATATGACGAGACTAAAGTAACATTAAAGAGCATGAGAAGTGAAAATAATATATTTTTGCCTGAGACGTTGTTATAACGGTCATAGTATGATACGATGTAATGCGTAGAGACCTAAAATAATACATACCATTATTTTGACTGTAGTCTGACGTTATATTAGGGTAAAATTGCTTCATTTCCTCATTATCGTCGGTTTGACCGGCTCCAACGGATCCTAGAGATAAAAATAAACCTGAAACTGCAATAAGTTTTTGTTAAACTTTTCACTTCAACGCTAGCTTTTATTTTGTTGACTGTATTTTTACAAGTATTGCCATCCAAGCCAAATTTACACTCCTAAATTAGAAATATATCAAGTCAAAATAAAATAATCCACCATCTTATTTAGACTTTCCTGAAATTAAATGAAATCTAAATCAAATTGGGATATTATTTTGAGTTGATCTATTTAATTTAGGTATTAGGAGTACGGCATACTAAATACTGGCCACTTACATTTCGTTAGGTCTTAATTTAAAAAAAAAATATCAAAAGTTTCACGGCGGAATATTTAATAAACTCTTTTCAAATATGTAAATGATAAAAGCGACATAATATTAGGGATAGTAAAACCAAAATTATTTCTATCAAAAGTTTTACTATCCATATGTATGCCGCGTGCACGTTTCTTTAAAGAGATTTCAATCATTAGTAATTCGTTTTAAGTCTTGTTGCAGAAAAATGTACCTATGGTAAAGTATTTTATGTAAAGATATCTCCATGTTCTCCCACAGCTATAATTTTGAAAAAAATACATGTTATATCTCACTTGTGAGTGTATTACTGGTGAAAAAATTAGAGCTGTTTCTAAAGTGGAAGTAAATAATACAAAAATATGAAATCTTCAGTCAGCATTTTTTTCATTTTTTTCTATGACAATGAAAATGTTATTCATGTCAAATATGTAATGAATGTACAATATTTGTGATGCACGCTTAGATAGGTTGAAAAAAAAAGATATTGAAAAAAAAAACATATTTTCTTTTTTCTTTTATACAAAAAACTATTAAGTTTGGGGGGCTGAAATTTTGCCAATTTATAGAGCCACACCATCCATAAAAATTACGAGCCCAAACTCGATGGGGGCAGAATCACTTAGCTTATCCTGCCTGGCACGCCCTTTAGAAACCTCAATTTAAGTACAAATAAATACGAACTTCGCAGATAAAACAAAAAATTATCATATCATTACGTTAGTTAAGAAAGCAAGATAACTGACTTTTGTTTGGTTTTTTTTTTTAATTCGGGATGGTAGGAAGTAAGTACCTATGTTAAATTTACAGGGAAAGCAACGGCTAAGATTGCTTGAGAATTATTAGTACCTACTTAGTTTAAGATTAAACAATAGCAGCCTAAGGTATAAAATATAGCTAAACTTGGAAGATTCCGTACACAATACGAAATCCTTAGAAAAATATTAGGTAGGTACTTGATTTTTTATTTTTTTCGTAATGGAACCCTATTTTGGGCGTTTCCGACACGCTCTTCGCCGGTTTTTTTTCTCAAAATTCTCAGACTGAGGCCTTAGGAATGGTAACTCTAAGTCAAAATAACCTACAAAAAAGCCTGGATAAGTACCTCCAGGTTCTCATGATGGAGCAGTTAGGTTAGTTACGATCAAAGCTTAGTTTTTAGTTTTAAATTACTTATAATTGGTAAAATTCAACGGTTGAACTTAAGATTATAAGTCAACTTATAATTATTTCTACTCACCTATTAATATCACGGCGTATAAATACATAATTTGGATTGTGTAATCCTCTTATTCTGTACGAGTTATGACCATAAACCGCGACCCGCTTGAGGACAGCGTGCGCTCGCAATGACGGACACGGCCTTGTGGCTAGATATTCTTGCTATATTCTTGCTCGCATGATGTAATATTATGTTCATTGTCTCGACTGGTTTCATACCTCAGTAGGCAATTAAAATTGCTAAAAGTGGCTCCGGAGCGGTAACGTTTCTTGTGCTCTGCCTACCCCATTTGGGAATACAGGCGTGATGCGGGGCTTCATCTTAAGGCGCGGGAGCTCGTGGGGCAGACAGTTCTGGTTGCTATGCAGTTCATTCTCAATGGTTCTTGAAGGCATGTACGTAATAGGCTTTATTACGTAACAGTTGCATAAACTACCCAGCCAGCAGTCCAGCAGTGGTATAGGGGTTATAGCACGCAGCACGGATTGCTGAGGACCTGGGTTCGATTCCCAGTGCTGGTCTATTTTTCTGGTTTTTCTGTGCATCCATGTCTCAGTTTGTATTTTCGATATGGTTTCACGGGATACCCGTAAAAGTAACAAATTTGGAGTTGAAATAAAAAATAAAAACAGACTCCAAAAAAACAATCATAAACTACTATTGTCAATCAATGGTTGCGAAACAAAAAAGACTGGCGATAAAATTTATTGTTTGCAGTTGGCAATAAAGAGCGCTGCTGCTCGTTCTCATGTCAGTATTAATCGTCTTTCACGACACCCGCGGGAAGTGTCCGTCATATTCCAAAACCAGGGACGATACGGCACTGTGTATGACTACAAGACCCTAAAGAAGGGATTAAGCATGGTGGTAAACAGAATGAAAGAAAAAAATATTTTAAAATAGTTTTTATTCAGATTCTGAAAAAGATTATTGCTACATGCTTAGACTAGTAGTAGGCTATAGACTGGGCGCCGGCGGGTAGCGGAGCGGAGAGCGTTTTATCTGTTCATTGCTTACATCACACCAATAGGAAATATTACTGCAATGTTCTGCCGTCAGAATGCAGCACTATGGCACACACCGGAAACACATTTCTGAATGCTTTAAATGTCCGTAGGATGCCATAATACCATATTATTTCAATTATATTTTTAGAAATATAGCTCTATCTATGTAAATATCATGTTATTTTGTTACTAATAAATTGTCATGATCCGTCATGGCGACAAACTATAAAGAGAACTGACGTTGTCATTGCGGTTTGTTTACGGTTTGTGCTAGTGTCGCCCCCTGCTGCGCAGAGTTTAGCGTAATATTCCCTATTTTGACCATTTTTAGCCCCCCTCTCGTGCCATACGTACCTATTGCTAATCCCCCCCCCTTCCTAAATGTGTGACGTAATTCATGGATGATACCTTGAGAGTTTCCTGACACAAATGCCAAAGAAGTCAAACACACCTACTATACTAGCCCAAACTAACCTGTCAACGAAACTCATTAACAGCATGCATTTTCATGGCATTTTTTTGACCTGTCATAGTGACTTCTCACTTATCGACTTCCGATATACATATAAAAATAAATAAATAAATGTCACGGGACAATTCACCTAGTCCCAAAGTAAGCTTAGCAAAGCTTGTGTTATGGGTACTAAGCAATGGATAAATATAATTATATAAATATAGATACATACTTAAAGATATATTGAACACCCAAGACCCGAGAACAAACATTCGTATTTTTCATACAAATATCTGCCCCGACACGGGAATCGAACCCGGGACCTCAAGCTTCGTAGTCAGGTTCTCTAACCACTAGGCCATCTGGTCGTCAACACAACATACATCACACATACATGTATCGATACACAACATAGGTGCTAAAGAAGATTAAAAGTAGAGGTAAACAATAGGCGGCCTAAAGAGCGATATCTTCCATTTAACTTTCGAGCAGTTGAAAATGTCAAATAGACATATGCAATGAACAATGAATAGATAACAATTTCTAATTTAATAATTTCAGTTCAGTTTTTATTTCCAATTTCATGCTGTAATTCTTCTGTTGTAATGTTAACAACTGTTCTATTAATATCTGTATAAAAGGAATAGTAGATTTGTTCGCTCTCTGTCATTAACTACTCGCTCCGCTTCACGCCCCGCTGTCCGCCCCGCTGCCCGCTGGCATCTAGGTTGCGGCCTTGTGCATTTTATTATTGCAGTGTCATTTTATGATAATCCCTGCGACTCGGGATCCGGGCAATATAAGTAAAAACGTCACAAAACTGTCATTTTTGATTGGGACATTTTTTAAACCATCGTAATCGATTGTGCTTTTGATTCTGAGTAGGTTTGTGTGATTTGTGTGTGTTCTTACAGTGTGGAGGTGGAGGAACTGCATGAACACGCATATCTTGCATACACTTAGCTATCACAAGGTCGCGGGTGATCAAAGAAGTTCTTTTAGTTCATTCATGGACCTCCGCAAAGTAACGCCTGATTCAATAAATGAGGGCTATCGCGTATGAATTCGCCGCTAGAGGCGCTAGTGTAGCGTGAGGTCTCCGAAATGTCAAATCTCATAGTTTTTGGGTGAGCTACGAGGGTTTATTTATAATTAGAATAATTTAGTGAATATTGTGCATTATAAAATATTATCGTATCTGTGTAATGTGGGACACGCTTTAGGGGCGCCGGCGCCGGCCGCGGCACTTTGTAAGTTTGTACCTATTCCATTTTGACCGCGCGCTTCCTAGATGGCGCTAAAGTAATAATTGCACATGGGCGCTGACGCCGCTAGGGATGATCATAAAATGACTATCAAAAAGTGTTATTTTAAAGACCAAGCGATATACAGAAATACCTTAAACCAGTGATTAACAATCTTTTTAATATTAAAGGTTACATTGTGGTAAAGGTGAGTGCCCACCGCAATCACTGGTTAGTACAATAAACTTTATCGGTCAACTTCCGTGGAGCTGATTACATCATGAATATAAAAGGGTAAAGAATTAGGATTAAATATGGGTGAGATTACTTGATTATATTTTGTTCATGTATTTACAGATTATAAAAATATTTTCATCACACTTGCTCGTAAACAGTGTCGTAACATGCAGGCTACCTTGGTTGCAACCCCCCAAATAAAACCCTCGACCTTAATGTGTTGTCATGAAACCCGTGGTCGACAAATGAGTCACTGCGCGTACTGACTGATGGTGCTGCGCGCGCTGGCCCACACGCACACACACGTTGCGCGACGCGTGCTGCGGGAGGGGGAGGGGGAGGGCGGCGCTGCCTAAGGTATCGCCAATATTTGGAACAATTATGTTTTTTCTTTTACAAATATACAATTTTACTCGCAAATGTGATGAAAAACATTGTATGTCGCACGGGCGGTACTAGAATTACGAACATCGACTCATTAAAGCCTAGTAGACCCTTCTAATAGACTCTCGTTCATAATTCCGTGTTTACCGCCCTTACGACACAATGTACTATTACATAAAATAACCTCTCGAAAACATTTTAACTCGGAAATTTAGTTACGGGTCTGTTCATTGACCAAAGGCAGTGCTCCATCACTCCATTATAGACTCTGGCCAACGAAAGCTGTACAAGAGGAAACGCTGTAATTTTTTTTAATGGGGCTGGCAACACTTGCTATACACTGATTAAACGATGTTGATACTTATAATTTTTAGATAATATTATTTAAATTTTCCAGTTATTAAATCATACTCCGGAGTCTTCAAGCTGCATCAAAATGCATGTAGTAATGTGTGAAAGTTGATGATGCACTTTAGGAGTCCCTTGGTAAATTATATGATCTTGATCAGTGCCCATTTACGTACAGTCCAGACGCATACATTTTTGGACCATTTTGACCAGATTTGCATTGAATATATCTTCTAATTATGATTGTTTTTTTGGAGTCTTTGTGTATTTTTTATTTCAACTCCAAATTTGATTCCAAAAAACCGATCATAATTTGATTGCTTAGTAGCGACATCTCTTGTCTGGGTGAGCGGTTAGTTCCGAAAGAATGTGACGTCTCTTGACGAAACATAGATGTCGCTAGTGCTGCTGCTTAAGTAGCATAGTAGAAATAAGCAACCTGAGATGTATGCATAGGAAAACTTCGTGTCTAGATTCCTGTGCAGCAGTGGTGTAGGGGTTATAGCACGCAGCACGGATTGCTGAAGACCTGGGTTCGATTCCCAGTGCTGGTCTCATTTTCTGGTTTTTCTGTGCATCCATGTCTCAGTTTGTATTTTCGATATATCTTCTAACATTTTAATTCTAACATAATCTTATAACATTTGCATTTTGAGGATGGTAGGAGGTTGAATTAAACAAAAAATATTTTTTTTTCTTATAGCAGAAGTATCAAAATTATCTAAGCCAGGCTAGAATGGCAATATGTCAATTTTGACAGTCTTAAAAATGATACCAGATTAAAGTTTCGTAAAAAATGCGTGGACAGCTTTCGCTGGCCAGTCTAATGAGTACTTCTTCGGCACTATCTTTGTCACTTAATGCTTCTATACTCTTTGGCAGTTGACACTCGAAAATGTAATCTATGACTGCTAGAGTTGTGGATAACGCTCATTTTCGAGGCTTAAAGACTCGAGCCCTTAAAGACTCGACTATATTTGACAATTAAATTGGCTTATTTTATGCGTATGGATGCAAGATACCGTCTTTACGGCCTTTGAGTCGTTAAGCCTCGAGTCTTTAAGGTTCGAGTCTTTAAGCCTCGAAATGAGCGTTTTCACAACACTAAATTGACTGCTCGTTACACTGCCAGTGTGCCGGCTGTTAGATACATATAAGTCCAAGTATACGAAATCAATCATATACTTGGACATATATGACTCAAGCAGGGTCACGCTGTAGGCATACTTGAAGAAATCGCTTAGGTAAGTAAGTAAGTAGGTAAGTATAAGTTATCGAAAGGGTGGGCGCCGCGTCGAGGTTGTGCTGTCGCCATAATTAAGTAAATTTCCTTGGTAAGGTTTACTTACTAGTAAGCAAGTAAGTAAGGAAGTAAGTGAGTGAGTAAAAGAGTAAGTAACGGTCCGTTTTCCAGTGAGTGTGTCCACGACGCGTCGAGGTCATGCTGCCGCTATATTTGAGAGAATTGTCTAGATAGATAAGTAAGCAAGTAGGTAAGGGAGTAAGTAAATAACTTAAATAATTATCAGTCCGTTATCGAGTGAATGGGTCCCCGACATGCCGAAGTCATTTTGCAGCTGTTCGAAAGAATCACCTCGGTAAGTAAGTAAGGGAGTAAGTAAGTATTGGTCCATTATTGTGTGAGTGGGTGCCCGCCGCGTCGAGGTCATACTGCCGCCATAATTAAGTAAGTTTCCGCGGTGAGTAGGTGAGTAACTAAGTAAATAAGGAAGTAAGTTAGTAAGTAAAGTAATAAATTAAGTTAGTAAGTAACGGTCCGTTATCTAGTGAGTCCTCTCCTCGCTGCTTTGAGCTCATGGTGCCGCCATGGTTGAGAGAATCACCTCACCACTAAGTAAGTAAGTGACTAAGGGAGTAAGCAAGAGTGAGAAAGAAAGGGATTAATTTAGTAAGTATCGGTCCGTTATCGAGTGAGTCCTCGCTGCTTTGAGGTCATGCTGCCGCCATGGTTGAGAGAATCGCCTCGGTAAGTAAGTAAGTAAGGGAGTAAGTAAGTATCGGTCCGTTATCGAGCGAGTGGGTGCCCGCCGCGTCGGGGTCATACTGCCGCCATAATTAAGTAAATTTCCTCGGTGAGTAGGTGAGTAAGTAAGTAAGGGAGTAAGTATCGGTCCGTTGTCCAGTGAGTGTCTCCGCCACGCCGGGAGGGGCGCTACGGCGGGGTCATGCTGCCGCCATACTCGGGGGAAGCGCCTCGGCCTGCCAAAAAGAAATAGCATAAAGTGATTTTTGCCAAAATAGTGCGGGAAATCCTACTAATATTATAAATGCGAAAGTTTGTGAGTGAGTGAGTGAGTGAGTATGTTTGTTACTCCTTCACGCTGAAACGATTGGACAGATTTGGATGAAATTTGGCAAAAAGTTAGTTTATAATCTGGATTACAACAACTGCTGGGCTCAGTCAAGAAAATGGGTATGTAGGTAGCTGGACCTCTGGAATACATACATAGGCTACTTCTTATCCTGATATTCCCACGGGATAGGGATTAAGACTTAAAATTTCAACCGCTGGGTTAAGATTTTTAAAATTTTGGACAGTTGTTCCTAATACAGCTTCAATGAAGACCATGATATAAATTTTGGAAATCCCAGGGGAATTTAGTAAAATCTTGGAAATAGTAAAAGTAACTACCAGACCCAATAGTTTATGCCGCGGGCAACTTCTAGTACAATATATAAATCAAGAACCAAAAATATAGAAACAGCTTTTACAACTACAATTTAAGGATCTTGAAAACGTGTTCCAAACGGCCGGCAATGCAGTATGCAGTGTGCTGTATATGTGTGTCTTCTGTGTAAGTGAATAAATGTCTTCTTTCTTTCTTTCTTTCTTTCTTTCAGTATGCATTTCACAGACCTATATCGATCGGTCTGTGATGCATTTCCACAAAAAGTTAAATGAAACCTTGTATTATAAATTATTTTTTTAACAAAAACTTAGTTTACATTTTACATTTGACGTGTTGACAGGGGCGCCGGATTATATACAAATTGGTGCATTATATCTCGCATCTGCATATAGGGATGTGCATTTATAGATTTCATTCTGTATCTTAGTTTTATTCTATGTACTTTCTTTCACCTCAGGGACCCCATCCCGGCCTATTGAATGTTCCCTTAAAGTTAACGAAAGTCAAAAAGAACACGGTGTATACTCAGCACAAGTAGATAAAGATAAAGATAAATAAAGTAGAAATTGGTTGTCTGGAAGAGATCGCTTTTAAAGACCGCCTATTGTCTACCTGAATTTTTGTATTTTTCTAATGTCTGTACTGCTTTTGGTGATCAATAAAGAATATTTGTATTGTATTGTATTGTATTGTAGATACTGACCACGTCCTCTGCCGCGGCCCCGCCCCCGGCCCCTCCCGCGGCCGCGTCACCTCCGCCCGTCGCCTAGACCCACCATATCTGGAACATACACCATTCTAGATTATAAATGCAAAAGTTTGTGTGTGTGTGTGTGTGTGCTAAAACGGATGGACGGACTTGGATGAAATTTGGTATGTATGTAGCTGGACATCTGGAATAACGCATAGGCTACTTTTTATCCAGATATTCCCACGGGATAGGGATAAAATCTCGAAATAACAACCGATGGGCTTAGAGTCATGAAATTTTGGATAGTTGTTCTTAGTACGTCAATGAAGACCACGGTATAAATTTTGAGAGTTCCCGGGGGAATTTTGTAAAATCTCGTAATTTCAATTGTACTACCAGATCGAATAGTTTACTCGTGCGAAGCCTGTTCCTTTCAAAACAAGAGGGCTTGGGGCATAGTTCCCACGCGGGCCCAGTGCGGATTGGGAACTTCACACGCACCATTGAATTGCTTCGCAGATTTGTGCAGGTTTCCTCACGATGTTTTCCTTCACCGCAAAGCTCGTGATAAATTTCAAATGTAATCCGCACATGAATTTCGAAAAACTCAGAGGTGCGAGCCGGGGCTTGAACCCACGACCCTTTGTTTGAGAGGCGATAGGTCAAACCACTAGGCCACCACGGCTATAATGAATGGCTAGTAAATAATATAAATGCAAAATTTTACGAATACCTGTGTGTATGTTTGTAACTCTTTTACGCCAGTACGACTGGACAGCTTCAAGTTAACACAATATGCTACTGTTTATCCCTATATTCCCACGGGATAGAGATAAAATCACGATTTCTCCACCACAGGGATTAGAGACATGAAAGTTTCGAATTCTACTTATAATTATATGTAAATGCGAAAGTTTGTAAGTACTTTTTTTTTATTCGACTGGATGGCAAACGAGCAAGTATCTCCTGATGGTAAGAGACCACCACCGCCCATAAACATCTGCAACACCAGGGGTATTGCAGATGCGTTGCCAAAGTAGAGGCCTAAGTTGGGATACCTCAAGTGCCAGTAATTTCACCGGCTGTCTTACTCTCCACGCCGAAACACAACAGCGCAAGCACTGCTGCTTCACGGCAGGATTAGCGAGCAATCCGGGCGGACCTTGCACAACCTACCTATGTATTTATTACTTCTTCACACTAAAACAACTTTCCGGATTTGAATGCAATTTGGTAAGTAGGTAGATAAGATAATGTCGCTGGACATTTGAATTAACACGACTCTGGCCAGCGAAAGCTGTCCACACATTTTTTACGAAACTTTAATCTGGTATCATTTTTGAGATTGTCAAAATGGTCATATTGTCATTCTAGCACGGCTTAGATAATTTTGATACTTATTTCTGCTGTAAGAAATAAATAAATATTTTTTTATTTAATTCAACCTCCTACCACCCTCTAACTGCAAATGTTAATAAGATTATGTTAGAAGATATATTCAAAAAGAAAAAAAAATATATAGCAAGATATTTTATACTATTCGATGTTATTTTTATTTTTTTCCATTAATGTAATGTGTAAATAAATGTTTCTCTCTCTCTCTCTCTCAAGCCAATCTGGTCATAATGGTCCAAAAATTAATGCATCTGGACTGTACGTGGGCACTGACAAGGTCATAAATTTACCAAGGGACTCCTAAAGTGCATCTTCAACTTTCACACATTACTTGCTACATGCATTTTGATGCAGCTTGAAGAGTCCCGAGTATAATTTAATATCTGGAAAATTTAAATAATATCTAAGTATCAACATCGTTTAATCAGTGTACAGCAAGTGTTGCCAGCCTATTTTTTTTTAATTTTGCCGCGGTTTCTCGTGGACAGCTTTCGCTGGCCAGTCTATGCTATTTTTTATAATTGGAAGGCACTAACTCGGGTATGTACGTAGTAGTAATCTACAGCCTTTAGCTAGCCAGCTAGCCCAGCTAGCGTTAGTAGCTATTCTCCACTCACCTTGTTAGTAGCAGTATTCTCCACTCACCTATGTTAGTGGCAGTATTCTCCACTCACCTATGTTAGTAGCAGTATTCTCCACTCACCTATGTTAGTAGCAGTATTCTCCACTCACCTATGTTAGTAGCAGTATTCTCCACTCACCTATGTTAGTGGCAGTCTTCTCCAAGTAAGCCAGCGGGCCTTGAAGCGCAGCGGCCCCGTACCCCCGCGGCCGCCCGCGCCCGCTAGGAACATGCCTTGTGCTAGGCTGCTCTGCATCTATTATACATAAAATGTATTAATAACTTCAACTAGTTAACTCCAAAGTACAAGGCACTATATTCTCCAGATGTAGTAAACATTGTTTAGGGGAGCGCCAAAGTTCGCATACTCCTCGCTATTCATAGCGTAATTTTGTCCGAATCATAGTTTGTCATCATTTTTTATCCACCGGAACCTTACATTTTTCTGTTTTTTTTTTAAATGCGGTGTCCTATAGGATACTATAGGTTAGGTTAGGTTTGTTTTATAACAATTCTGAACAATTATTGGATTCAGGAAAAAAAGAGTTAAGTATGACAAACGATCGACTAAAAATAGACGAAAAATAAGACTATTGAGAATTTATAATACAGGTAAAATATATGAATGCGAATGATAACCATGATAGAATCTAACCATGGTAGATAACTCATGAAAATTAAACTTTCCGAACAGGAGAGATGAAAAAACCAAACAACTTATTGAATTTTTTTAAACGAATTTATGATAAGCCCCAACTGAGTTACAACAGTATTACATTTCATGTGCGAATTGTTCATTGATATGGACCTCCGCAAAGTAACTCCTGATTCAATAAATTTGATATTCTTTTATCAGTCCTTTTAGTTATGGCGTCGATTCTAGAGACAACCTGTACATGGATCACCACCAACTAGCCACCAACTATTTATTACTGACGAATAAAACAAACAAATTAAAATAAAAAACAATAAAAACAAAACACACGTACCTTATGCCGTCGATAAAAAGTCGAAAACCAAACTGAGAAAAACATGGAAAATTAATAAAACAAACAAAATAATCTTACATAAATCATATTTATTATAAACTTTACTTAAACTACAATCCTCTATACAACTTAAAAGGAACTTAAAATGAAAATTATAATACCATAACATAATTGAGACTTTTGGTTTTAGATAGCCACATAAAAAAAAACTGATCGGATTAGGCGCAAAATAACATATTTTATTTTTTGTTAAATAAAATCTAAAAGACATGTGCTCAATAGTATTCGAATCTTCTATTTTTGGATTGAGCCACCTTAAAGGCCAAAAACACTAGGTCCTTGCTTTAAATTTCTTGATTTTAGTTTCCTCAAATCTCGTTTTGATAATATGGGGCAAGGGTTGCTACTATCTATTGTGTTTCTTTACGCGTCCAGTGTAGATGAGAGTGCCCCTAGCTGGTGCCCCTAGGTATGGGGTGCTACCATCTAAGTATTGTTTCTTTAGATCTCCAGTATAGATGATTGTCCCTAGCTGGTGTCCCTATGTATGACGTGCTACCATCTATTTTTTTTCTTAAGATCCAGTTTAGATAAGAGTGCCCCCAGGCTAGTGCCCCTAGCTATAGCGTGCATTGAGTAGGCAGCAGGGTAGGCAGCGCTACCGCTGGTGGTGCGCTTTTTGGGCGCAAACTACCAACTGTCTACCCTGGAATCTACCCAATGCACACCAATGGCCCCTAGGTAAGGGGCATAGGGTACTACCGTCTATTTTCTTTCTTTAGATTTCCAGTCTATATGAGATTGCCCCTAGATATGGGGTGTGGGGTGCTACCATCTATTTGTTTCTTTAGGTGTCCAGTATAGATGAGAGTGCCCCTAGCCAGTGCCCCTGCTGTGCTACCGACGGGGCACGCTGGCGGGGTACGCGGGCGGGTGCGGGGGGCGCGGTACCTGCTGTTGCTGCATTGCCTGCTGCTGTAGTGCCGCCTGCTGCGCCGCTGCTGCCATCTGCTGCGCCTGACAACCAGAACAGTCAATCATCATCATCATGGGGGAGGGGCGGTTGCCATTACTGGCCACGCTTGGCAAGTGGGTTCGCGAACGCAGTATAGGTCTCGAAGTGTTCCATTTTATGTAAGTATAATACCTGAACGCTTTGTTGTACTCCGCACGGCTGCATCGGCGACACAGCCTGCTGGATCGGTGGGGCACTCTGGTTCTTGTTGTATACGGCATGTCCCTGTCGCGAAGTACACTGGGTTAGACGGGAAAACAATTTAGCTATGGGGCAAATGGATACACTACATGGGGAAGAGAGGAGTTGAGTCTCCACATTTGTCAATTGTGTTTTTTTATTTATTTAGTAAAATAAAGAGTCACAAACATACATGTACATACGGTATAACAAGCTATAAACTATGAGGTAAAGGATACACTTACACTGCATAGAGGAAAGGGGACTTGAGATGTACAGGACTAAAAATGTTTGCTCTTTTAGACCCCAAGTGTCGGCCAAGCACCAGCAGATGTTGCTGTGGTGTTCCATCGCTTCAAGGAAGCAAGGACGAAAATCCCTATTTGTTTATTGTATCGTGACTATTTGGTATTTTTATTATGTGATTATTTTCATGATTTGAAGTTTACAGTGCATTTTTCATTGACAAATAAATAAATTATGATTGGTTTTTTGGAGTCTTTTTGTATTTTTTATTTCAACTCCAAATTTGGTACTTTTACGGGTATCCCGTGAAACCATATCGAAAATACAAACTCTCATTTTCTGGTTTTTCTGTGCATCCATGTCTCAGTTTGTATTTTCGAAATGTAAAAACACACTAGCTTGGGATAAACTGTTACAAAGCATGGGGAAGAAAGGAATTTAAATGATCATACAGGAAAGGAAAACACTATAGCTACGGGGCAAACGGATACATTGTTGTATCCTTTAATGTCCAGTATTAGCAGAGCTCCTCTCCTAAGCATAACGCAGTGTGGAGTCATTACCCGACTGCCCGAAGGAGGGTTATTTTAGATAGTTATTGGCATAGACAGACGGACGAAAAAAAAGGTTTTTCAGACTTTTTTCTTGTTTGTGCTATAAGAGCTACCTTCATATTAAATTTCTAGTTTCTAGGACAACCAGAAGTACCGCATGGGTTTTCGGGTTACAGCAATTTATGGCAACACCTTTTCAACGCCTGTATCTGACCGTTACGTTGACTTAAAAGTTTGACATTTGCACTGCTTCAAGGTACAGTCACCAGCAACAATATCTGACACAAAAAAGCATGCATAAATATCTGATACGACTCTTATTCCTAGGGCCGGCAGGTCGAGTCAGATATTAATGCAGGTGTGACTGTACATTTTGCTCAGAAGAGGAGCTCTGCTTGAACTAGATATTAGTAGATTTGTAAGGACCTAGAAATTTGCACTTCGCCGGTTTTTTTTAATTGCACCCATGTCAAGCCGTGGCGGGTCGCTAGCTTCAGTATAAGGCTGCGTTACATTCAACCATAGATGTGCGAGAATGTGTTGGGTGGAACGTATTTTCATGAACCAATAAGAACGCTTCATTTTTCCACCAGAGTGCTGTGCGAGGTTAGGTAAATGACCTACCCAACCTAACCTATTGTTCATGAAAAACAATTACATTAGTATATAATACCTGAAGGTCAGCGAGCAGGCTCTGCCACTGCGTTATCTTGTCGTAGTGCCGGCGCAGCAATTCGTCCTTGCGTTGCAGCTCGCACTTCAGCTCGTTGTTGTCTTCGCGCACCAATAGCTCCGGCTTCATGGCCGACAGGAGGAACCTGGGGCACAGACGTACACCACAATATTTTAGACTATCGCGGCCATTACTAATTACCCGACTGCCCGAAGGAGGGTTATGTTTTTCGAGCGTATGTATGTATGTATGTGGGTATGTATGTCCATTTCTTTGGTCCTCGCTGCAGCCTAAACGGCTAGACGGATTTTAACATATGAGGTATCATTGGATTCGTCATAACTGTCGAAGTTCAATATGGCGTCTGCGAAAAAAAATATGGCGGAGGAATGAAAGAAAGTATTTTGTATTTTAACAATATGGGTATCAAATGAAAGCTAATAATTAGCCCATTCTAAATATATATGGGTTATAATACTTTTGATCTACCGTTTTCACATAAATATCAAAAAAGTGTAAAATAAAACATTAAATTAAAAAAAAAAAAAGAAACCCGACTGCCAAAACTAAAAGGAAGAAAATAAGTCTAGTAGTCTAGAACTCTGTTAAGTAGCTAATTTAAAGTTCAACAGTCGGGACCCATTTAAATCGACAATCGAAAACTCTTAGTAATGGGTCCCGACACTGTTGAAGTTTAAATTAGCTACTTAACAGAGTTCTAGACCACTAGGCTTATTTTCTTCCTTTTAGTTTTTTTTTATGAATTAAATTCGGTTTTTTTCCGCGTACCTTGATTTTTGAGCAGCTCGATATTTCGGCACAGTGCGTTCGGTTACGTCCGATTTATTTTTCTGACTGAAAGTTATACCAGCATACCCGCGGTTCTCCAGTCGTCTCGTGATCATGGCGCATGCAACTGTGCCGAAACATCGAGCTGCTCTAAAATCAAGGTACGCGGAACAAACCGCGAATTTAATTCATAAAAAACAGACGTACACCAAATAGTTTTGGGGAAAAATTCCGATCCTTCTTACCTGTGTGGTGTCGGGTTAGAATTACACCTCTCCATTTCTTCCGTGGATGTCGTAAGAGGCGACTGAGGATATAGGTTAAGGTATACCGCAGGCGACAGGCTAGCAACCTGTCACTAAAAGTGGCTCCGAAGCGGTAACGTTTCGTGTGCTCTGCCTACCCCATTTGGGAATACGGCGTGATGTTTGTGTGTGTGTGTGGTCCTTCTTAGTGTTCGGGGGCGTTCAAGTATTATGTAGCACATTTTTTGAAGATTATGCATGTGCAATCAAAGTGCAAGTTTACGTAAGCCGGGAATCGAACCCCGAGGTCCGCCAGTCCCCCGGTCTCGGTTTTTTTATATATTAATTCAAGGGTTAGTTTACGTAGGGGTAGTTTACGTCTGCAGCAGCCCACTGCACGCCCAAGGGGAGGGGAGAGTGGGGAGGGAGCGGTGGTGATGTTGGCCCTCACCTTTTCTGCAAGAAGAACGCCTCCATCTGGCGGGCGAGGTCTATGAAGCGCTCCACCTCCACCTTGACTTCTTCCTTTTCCACGCTCGGGGAGGCCTCCTGTTTCGTCAACACGTTCAGACATGCCTGTTGAATGGACAATATAGAAGTATATTGACGATGTAGACTTTATAAGGGTTACCTATAATAGAGACCTTGGTTGTAAATAGGATTGTCTTAAAAAATACCTATGCTTTATTACAGAAAAGTGAATTATTAGAAACCAATTTCGATATTTCTTCTTATAAATCGTTACTTTTTTTTTAATTATTTTTTGAAAATATTTTGGTTGATGATGTCATAGTTTAATCTAGTTCTGCCACACCAATGCAATCCTAATATTTGATCTGCATGCGTACGTTGAGCACCAGCATAATTTTCCTTTTTATCTGTGGTGAAGTGGTAAACTACATTTAAGTCTGATTTTTTCACCACCTCAAAAGGTAAGACCTGAGTATTTGATTACAGTGCCCTTAGTGTAAGTTTTCGGTTACAAAATACGTCTCGATCGCGTTCGCATTAAAATCTCAATTTGTATGGAAACACGAACATCGCCTGTAGCGGAACGTTTGCAATGTTCGTGTTTCCATACAAATTGATATTTTAACGCGAACGCGATCGAGACGTATTTTATAACCTTTGATGAAGTATAGTATGGTTCATCAAAGTTTATAACCGAAAACTTACACTAAAGGCACTGTGCCCTGCACCGGAAAAAGCAATATTTCGTAAAAGGTTACGTTGTATCTTAGATAATTTAAGTACTTACACTAAAAAGCGTGAATAAAAAATTATAAAAAAAAAATTGAACCGACTACAAAAAACCATAAAAATAATTTTCTACCTGTACTTTTGAAGTCGGTGGTGCCTCAGCACGAGCCAGTAGGAGTGATTGAAGCCTAATATATTATAGTATGTAGGTGAGGTAGACGACTATAGGTCCACTCCTGCTGGCTCGTGCTGAGACACCGACTTCATACTGGTAGAAAAATTATTTTCATGGTTTTTTATAGTCTGTTCAATTTTCTGTTATAAAACTTTTTTCTTCAGTCACACCTCGCTAATTGTAAGTACCCGGCAAGATAGCAACGAGTTTTTACGAGTACCTATGCGGCATTTATATATCTAAGATTCACTACTATCTCGTATGTACCTACGTGGGCGCCGCGGCCGTAAGTTTATCAGCACTTGATGATTATTCGTTCACTGACTTGATAATGAAAATCCTTCCGCATTTTGTAGTAAGTTGCCTCTATACTTCGTATCTTGCGGTCCCGCTAGGGTTGCCAACTATACTGTTAAAAACAGTTTTATACTGTTTTTCACTACATTATACTTTTTACTGTTGAACTAAAATAATAAATAAATAAATATCACGGGACAATTCACACCAATTGACCTAGTCCCAAAGTAAGCTTAGCAAAGCTTGTGTTATGGGTACTAAGCAACGGATAAATATAATTATATAGATAGATACATACTTAAATACATAGTAAACACCCAAGACCCGAGAACAAACATTCGTATTTTTCATACAAATATCTGCCCCGACACGGGAATCGAACCCGGGACCTCATGCTTCGTAGTCAGGTTCTCTAACCACTAGGCCATCTGGTCGTCTAAAGTATGTAAAATATTATTTTCATCTCTCCTGTTCGGAAAGTTTAATTTTCATGGGTAGATAGCCGGGTGGAAAGTATTTTTTATTTTTATTTTTCGATTAGCCACGGAGTCGAAGATAATTGAGTTACGTCAATGACACTTTTTATTCATATTTCGGCATGGCCATCTAGATGCACGTGCTTGAACACTCGCTTTTCACTGCTCGCCCACTCGTTTCTAGTTACTCGCTCTGCTCGCTTCTCGTTCATCGTCGGCGGTGGGACAAGTGCCTCACATGTAAACTATACCTACTTAGTGAGCGAGCAGGAGCGAGCGGCAAAAATCTGGCCCTCGAATGTATGCAAAAAATGTGTGTGAATGTGCGCAAAAAGTTGGAAAACCCCCGACTTTGTCACTTCAAAGTTCATTATCTCAAAAACGGCTGATTTTTATGCGACTGGATGGAAAACGAGCAAGCGGGTCTCCTGATGGTAAGAGGTCACCACCGCCCATAGGCACCTGCAACACCAGGGGCCTGAGGCCTAGAGGCCTAAGATGAGATACCTCAAGTGCTAGTAATTTCACCGGCTGTCTTACTCTCTACGCCGAAACACAACAGTGCAAGCACTGCTGCTTCACGGCAGGATTAGTGAGCAAGATGGTGGTAGCAATCCGGGTGGACCTTGCACAAGGTCCTACCACCTACCGCATGTCTAAGAACCATCGCTAGAAAACCTGCTTTCAAATAAAAAACGCATTCAAATCGGTCCACCCGTTTAAGAGCTACGGTGCCACAGACAGACACACAAACAGACAGTAAGACATAGCGGTCAAACTTATAACACCCCTATTTTTGCGTCGGGAGTTAAAAATCTTAGCCACTCTTTAAATCTATGCTTAAGGAGCACTATCTGTTGTCGGATAAAAATTAGCGTTATCATAGTTTATTTTATGTGTTGCTGTTTATTCCTCTGCCTATATCTATTTTAGACGTGTATTATATGTACGGTTGCTTGTGTATAGGTATGTAATGTCTGCGTAGAGTTGTAGATGTATTTTTTCACAAAAATGACATGAAATATTGACGTTGTGTTACAAATAATAGGCTGAGAAGTATCGCGCTGCAGGCGCTGCAGCTCGGCTGCCGGCGCGCGGTCACTCTAGCGGTCTGCAAAGAGATTTCATACAACTTTCCCGGCCGCTGGCCGGCAATGCGACCGTCTTTTGTTTGATCGCGCGCTCTCCGGCACCTCCGCCAGCCACAGCACCACCGCCAGCGCGCGACACGCGACACGCGCGCACGGAACAGGGCGACCAGACTAGCGTCCCGCCAGCTTGATTTCTTGAATTATTATTTTTAGTTTTTTACTGTACCATTTTGTCGGCATAGTTTACATATATATCCGTGCAAAATTACAGCTTCCTAGCATTGATAGTCCCTGAGCAAAGCCGCGGACGGACGGACAGACAGACAGACAGACAGACATGGCGAAACTATAAGGGTTCCGTTTTTGCCATTTTGGCTACGGAACCCTAAAAAGCTAAGCAAAGATCTTTTTAGGCTTACCTACGTAGTACTTGAAAAACCCCTTAAGTAGAAGAAAGGTTATTTCTAAGTAATATTTTAATTAATAAACAATAATAAACATATAGACATTAAAACTGAATTATTTATTAGATCATTAATACAAGAGATTTGTATAATTTACATATCGAATCCACGCACACACAATATTCCTACGGCTATAATTAAGAAGTCTTCAATAAAGTAACTACTATCAACATACATTTTATTTTCACTAAACTTATTATAATATATCTGTTAGCAGGTAAAAGAGCTTAGCAGCAATTATAATTATCCTAAAGGTATTCCAGAGATCATTTGTATAAAAATTAGTGTCCAACCGAAGTTTTAATTCAGGCAGATTTCTGCCGAAGTTTTGATTTCGGTCATAAAATGCCGAAAATTACAACATTGTACTTTCGTATCGCATTCGGTTGACTTCGGCCGCTGGCTAAGCGAAGTGCCGCTCGTGCTTTGTCGCGTAAAATAACTAGCGGAATAACTTTATACCACCTATACGAATTACAGGTGTTTTGTTCGTATGTCAAGCACGAACAGCTCACCGACTTTTTTTTAAACGATTTTAACACGTCTATTATAATTTCGGTTGCAGTTTCGGCAAAAACAGATGTTTCGGTCGGGCACTAACAAAAATAAACAAACTACATTTCTGTAGCTGAGAACGCTACCAACTTCTTATGATCAGATTGACTTGAAAGTTGAAACTAAGGTATTTACTACATTGTAAAGAACTGCAATGATAATTACACCAATCATACTTTCAACTAAAACAGTCAGTTAAATTACATTTTATGACGTTAAAATTTATTAGAGGGTCAAAATCACCAAAAAAAAATCATTTGTTCTTTTGCGCATTGCATTTGTTCAAAGAAATGAACTTATTTTTAAACGAAAAAGATTTTTGGAACTCGATCATGCAAATTTTGTGGCTATATTCTACCAACCAACTAGACCACCGGCTAACCCGACCAACCATCCGAAAATCTCGATCAAGCGATACACCATTTGGACACATATTTGGAATACCTCAAGAACTTGGCGTATCATAAAAGCAGCATGTTTCTCTCTTCACACTAGACAGATTCCAAGAGCTACGTTTATCTACATTTTGTGTGAATTTAACGTGTCTATTTAAACATCACAGGGGCGTTCTTAAATGACATGACGCTCACATTTCACTAGAGAATCATTAAACGAGCATTTCCAAAGTTATGTTTTTACTTAGTCAAATAGTCTCCCAAAATGTCCTTATTCATTTGTACAAAAATTGCCTTCTTTGTTACCATGAATCCCGATTTTTTTTACAAATCAGTCGAAAGTACGTTTTTTAGAAATGCTTGAATATGTACTTTCATTTAACCGAATGGTCAGTCACATTCATCGTGTCTTTAGCAGAGCCCCTTGGCATTTGAAGCAGACTATCGACTGGCACCAATCGTTACTAAACGATGATACCCAAAACAATGACCATTGAGGTTAAATTGAAGTACTAGAAACCCAGTATACACAGCTAGGATTATAAATATTTCAATCATTAAATTTTATGTACAATTTATTGCAAAATCATGTGACTTAATAAACGTCCCACAAAGCTATAACACACAATAGTTCTATTTTTAAAACTAGTGCAATAAACTCAGTGTTCATGCTGCTGCGTTGACGCACGCAGCAAACTTAACAACCATCGGTGGTACTGCCGCTTTGACGGACAAATCACTAAGCACACTGCCAAAATTACGCGGTCGAATTTCGGCGCGTTTACGCCTGCAATGCTGTTTCAATCACTCGCAAAACATTGCCGAAATTTCGTCACCCTCAGACGATCTAACCGAAATTCCGCGGCTCACATTACATAAAGCGTGACGTAACATCGGCAAATGTATGGTTAGCAGATATTGGCATTATTCGAATAACTTTTCATAAGAATAAACAATAACCCACGACTTTTTAATAAAAACGAATTCCATAAATTCTTTGTGTAAATTATTTATTCGTTGTATTTGGATAAAACCACGAAAAATGTGTAAGTTTTCTTGTTTTCGTTTACAAATGCAACACGAATATTATTTTATCTACGGTATGGGTATGTCATAAATTATTCCACGAATAATTTATTCAAATAAAAACAATCATTCATTCATGGTTGTCTGGAAGAGATCGCTTTTAAGCGATAAGACCGCCTAGTCTACCCTGAATGTATTTGTAATATATAGATTTTTTGTACTAATTTGTGGTGTGCAATAAAGAATATATGTATTGTATTGCATTTGATAATTTTATTCGTCATCCACGAATAATTTGATTATTCTTATTTGTTATTCGAATAAATTTTGCCCATCTGGTGGCTAGGCTAGCAGTTAAAACAACGTTGCAGGTGTAATCACGCTTCTGCGCGTGTCATATCGAAACGTAAAATCACCCGCTAAACTTCGGTCGCTTAACTTCAGCAGTGTTCTTAAACACAAACATATTTAGACGGAGCGAGAAATACGCAAGTCGGAGTAGGGTCAACCAATTGGAACCGATTACAAAAATTTACATACAATATAAATCGGCGACAAAAGACGGCAAAACGTAAATTGCGGATGTAAATTTAAAAAAATAAACTATCGTGTGCCACATAAAATTAAGTCGTGGGGAATCTATTTTTTTTTTAATAATTTTAAGTGGAAAACAATTTGTCCTGTTTTCATTTATTATTTATGATAGTTCCGAAATCAAAATAAAAGCAATAAGTTTCCATGGGTACCGGCTTACGTTTGCTTAACAAGGGCGTCATAAAAAAAATACGAGATTTAAGAGAAAATGTATAAAAAATATTGGGAATCCCTGGTCTACGTGTATATCTCGCTTCGTTTCAATAAGGCTAAGACGAGTCATGTTCAGTTACAAAATATTTTTAATGACGATATCAAACAAGCCATCCATAAATTAAGTGAAGTCACATTTATATATAATCTATATATATATATATACTGTGTAATTTTTGATTTCCGTTAATTAACATTCAACAGGTCAAATGAAGTTAATTTCTTCACAACACTGACTGTTTAAAAGATAATCATAAATTAATATAACAAATTACGCGCAGTAAAACAGGGTAAAGGTTTTTATTTTATGACGTACCTAAAATGTTTTAAAATTCACACATAATTAGCAAAAGGTTAAATAAAAATGTGCGTTTTTTTTTAATGTCTCTTAGGTGTCAACTTAATGTCCCTCGTCTAGACTATGATTCTTTAATTTGACCTTTAACAACGACATTACCTATGTAAGAAAAAAATAATTATTTCGCCAAACGTTAATTACTAGGTCAGGTGGTTTCTATCAATGAACTGAGTCATGTCGAACTTAACGGAAATAAAAATAAACACGGTGTGTATTTTCATACCCGCTCCCTAATCAAACCACTTATATTAGGTACCATAAAAATTACAATGAATCTTGTTTGAGGGTCATAAATAGCCCAAAATGTGTGATGCAGTTGAATCAACAGTGATTTAATAATAATCTCAATAAATTAATGACAGCAATTATCAACTAATTAAATTCCTAAAAACATCAGTTCCTTTTTAAAATAGTTTCTAGTTATGTGGCTCGGTGTAATATATTTACAATGCATCAATTTTACAACACTAGCACTTGAGCTGGTCATGTCTGCCGTTATGCATTCACAATGATGAGTACAACATGCAGAGGGCGACCAATGTGGCAGGAGTACGGTCTTGACTTAAAGTTGATGGACAGGAGGCCTATACGCAGCAATAGGACACTAAGGGCCTATGCTAGCTGTAGTATGAGTAGCTAAATGCACAACACACGGGATTCTTCATGGACCTGCGCCAGCTAGAGTGAGCCCTGATAAACTAAAAAACAAAACAATACTAAACCCGGATTTTTAATCCCATGGAAAAAATGTAAGCAAAGGTGTTGCCGCTATCCAAAAAATTTTGCAGAGCTCAAGATATTTATTCTTTCCACATTTGCCAGAAATCAACTTCCCATTAGAAAACTGAAAATCTTTATTTTGGCAATTACACTGGTATTTTAATTTACCAAGAGAATATTGTTTTCATAGGCATATTTTAATTCTTGTCCTGGTATTACTCTAGGATTTTTAAGCTGTGGGCCGTTTGACGCGGGACGTCACTAAATGCCCTATTAACATTTGAGCCGAATCCGATTTGTTGATTCATCCACCATTACGTCTCATATTTCGTTTTCTAGATTTTTTTTACCGTACACCGGCAAAAACTACTAGACACTGGCAAAATTGTCCTCTGATGGACAGCCATATTTTTTTAAAGAAACAACAACAACATTTGAGCCTGAAATTCGTAATCGTTTTCCAGTGACTCTTGTTCTGTTATTTTTATTGTTGACATTATTGTTATGTTTATATTGTACTTAAGTTGTTCATTGTTACCTTTTCTGCTGTTTTTCGCTCATTGTTGTATGAAAGGATGGACAGAGTATTTCTCAGTTAAACAACGACTTATAAGTTGTCTCCCGTAAAAACGGCTCTCTTATCGGAAATAGAAAAAACACGGTAAAAACAGAACTTGAGGTATATAATATTTCTAGCTGGCCCTTACCTTGAGATCCCCTGAAATGTCACTTAGACAATGGCGAAACTTTGTTTACATTTTTTCCATCCATTAAAAATCCGGGTTTAGCTTGTGGGTATGGCTGAGCCACCATAGCATAATTCCCTACTCCACAAAATTCGTACTAGAAGACCTCCATGCAAAATTTTAGCTTGCTAGTTGCAAGAGTTCTGGATGTTGATGAATTGTGTAACCAATTGTGTAACGTTTCTAACACTCGCGATCACAATCACAATTAATAGACCTTAGGGTCTTAGGGCCTTAGGCCTTAGGGCCTTTTTACTAGCTTGTGAAATCTTGCACAATGTTGCATCAATGAAATGTCATTGGGTATTAACTAACCAAATTAAATATAAATTAATTAATTCCAAGTGTGATTGCGAATTTAAAAGAAATAAAATATACATAACCAAGTCTCATATCATCATTAAAAACCTATTGTAGCCAAATAAATTTGATACGCTACAGTAAAATTACTTATGTACTATATAATACTCTATTTGTCATTGTCATAACTATACCATGGTGACTGGTATGGACTTCTGTAGTAATTGGAATTCATCTGACTATAGAGGGCAGGGTAGTTCTGTGGCTGCTGCATGTTCTGGTAGAACGGATGAAGTTGTTCTGGTCTCCACTGCGGTCTCTCCACATTCAGCTGACTAGGTTGCAAGCGCTCTGCTGGATTCTGCATCGCCATGGTTCTGAAGTCAACTGGTGCCATTGGTGGTTCCATGAAAATATTGTCATTGTACTGCCCTATCGGCATTGACCAGTCAAAGGATTTCTCAGTTTTAGCTTCCGGTACGTTTGGTGCCGGTTTTCGCTTGCTGGTGCTTGGGTTTCTGCATGGTGGGGGTGATTTGGCTTTCCTTGTAGCAAATTTGTGGAACTCGCTTTCGAAAGCACTGGGGTTCTTGTTTATCGGCTGCACAACTACTGGGACTCTTTGCTGATCAAGGATTATGCTTGTATAGGTTTTTGGAGGCGTGGTTTGTGTGGGAGGTGCTGGTTTTGGTGCTGGCTTCAGTGGCTCTCTTTGTTGAACTTTGGGTTGTTCTTGTGGTCGAATCTTTAAGCTGTAATCAACAGACTGCAAATTCTGTGATATGGTTGTGTAAGGTTTATGGGTGTATGATGGGTTCCCATACACTTTTTGTTCGCTCTTCATGATGGGTTCTAATGGAGAATTATACTCAAAGTTCATATTTTTCTTCGGCATCCGCGGTTTTCGAGGCTTGCGTTGAACAGGTTCACCGTCCACAGGTTCTTTTTTCGGTTTAGGTGTTCTTTTAACAGGTTCCTTCTTTACTTTTTCTTTTTTTGGTTTTTCTTCTTTCACTTCTGTTTTTTCTGATGGCTTTCTCTTCTTTCTTTCCTTCTTGATTGAAGGCGGGGGCAGAGGTTCTGGAGTAGCCGGACCAACTTGTAATGGATCCCCATTAGGTTCAAATTTTAGTTCAGGTTTAGGGCTCACAGCTACAGTATCATCATGTGGTGGAGACTCCCAGTTGGAGACCACGGCAGCCATATCATCTAGTTGTTCATTAGAAAATTTCTTCGTTTTGACTTTCCGTCCACCCTTGGGCTTACTAGGTGTTGTCGCCTTCTTTTTCTCCTCTACAGCTTCACCTTCCTTTTCAGTCTCATTTTTGACTTTTGGTTTAGTCTCTTTCTTAGCACTACTCTTTTTCCCTTTGCCTCTAGTTGCTTTTTTGGATTTTGGTTCTTCATAATCGGAATCTCTGTCAGAGTCAATGTAACCTATATCAGGCAATTGTGCCTCTGATGGGTCCATCTCGTCTCCCTTGAGCCAGATGTCTTCAAGAGCATCAAGTTGTGTATCATCAGGTTCTATAGGCATAAGTCTTCTCTTCATGGAAGTCATCATATCTAAGTCTCCCTCAGCCATAGTCATTTCTGCATCATCCATTATGTCTTCACCGAGAATGGACACAGCTATAGCCCCTTCAGATATGCTTTTGCTTGCCATAGCTCTTTTCAAATGAAGCGGGTGTCTTTTCTTCTTCCTTAAGCCCTCTTCTTCCGCTTCGATGAATGATTCTGGCAGCTCTGTGTTGTTCTTATTGCAGAGAATATCCTGGCCTGACGGGTGTGGAGCTGGCACCATTTTTTCAGGTTGTTCTGGGTGGCAACCAATATCTTGTCCTTTCAGCCACAATTCATAGCGATCTGGCTGGAATCGCTTCACAAAAGTATCCATGGAAATTTTAACCATGTCATTACTGCAAGTGCATTGAGTGGCTCTTTTACCATACTCCACCCATCGAGGAGCAGCAAAGTTTGTAGATTCTGCACAGTTGAAGCCATGGTTGAATCCGGCATGGTAACCATAAGGGAATGTTATCATAATCTCCCCTGCTTCCTGGGTTATTTTATTGATTGGTACAGAATACTGCTTCAGGATTTGGGGTGAGATCAGAGTCATCTTGTGGCGCAGAAAGGCTTGGCAGGTTTTAGCAGACGTGGGGAAGAAGCCAGCAGCAATTCTCTCGAACCGCTTGCCGTGTTCAGGAGGGATGCAATACCAGGTTTTTGGTTCGCCAAAGTGCAGGTAATTTATGGAATACAGGTCCATATCTTCTGTGTGCCACGCAAATGTGGTCTTCCACATACCAAAGTAAAGGTAAGCAGTGTTGACACCATCAATTTCAATGCCATAATCAGAGTTAACGAAGTCCAGGATGGTTCCCAGGTGATTTATATTCCATTCTTTGACGTCAGGGTCTGTGATGCTCCCGTTGACATCAGCACCATATATTGGAGCGACGTAGGTAACATTCTTCCAGTATTTCCTCTCCAAGTCCTCGAAACTCGAGTGTCGGGGGGTGCAGTACTTAGCGGAGTTCGCGAGTATCGAAAATTGCTTCACCGTCATAGCTTTCTTCTGTATATTTATTTGTTGAAACAAACCTTGTTTGCCAGTGACCACTTGGCATATAGGCGACGGAATTGTGATGTTTAGATCGTTTAGGTCGTACCCAGACTTACGGGGGACCCATTCTGGTGGAGGAATAACTTTAGCAAGGCCTGCTCTGTGCGCACCCTTAGACTCCATGTGCTGAATGTATTTGTTGAAATCTTTGAACTCCTCCCACGTAGGGCGGAATGTTTGAATGACAGGAACACCTCCGGCGCTAAACACATCGTCCCCAGTCCCCGACATCGTCTTTCTTTAATAACACAGCAAGTCCTAAAGTCAACACAATTTCATAATTCACTGCACGATTTTCAACCACGTCCCATTGTCATTTGTCACTGTTTATCCACATAACACTAGTCCACGGCAAATTAAAGCTTTTGTCCGGTTTTAAAATTAATCACACGCGAGACGGCGAGAACACTTTCGTAACGATGTGAAAACATTATCAGTAAAATGGCCGACAAGATGCGCTTCAACAAAAATCCCTTCACGTACAGTCGAAGCTGCATAAACGAAATCGGGTCACGTACACACCAAAGCGTTCCATGATTTGGGATGAATGAATGAATTTAGCTTATGAAGCTTCGACTACACAGCAACACCGGCCACGGTAATGATTAGATCCTGCATGTTGGTACCGATTAGGTATTTTGACAGTTGTCAACACAGTATTTTTGGGTGAGGTTATGAATGAAAATGCAGTTTTTGCATTTTAGTGCAGCAAATTTAAGTGATTTTGCTAATTTAGCTCACCTGAAATGATTCTTCAAACTCCTCGACCAGATTGCCGCTACCACTGGATGGTGCCGCCATCTTGTTTTCGCGTAATTAATTACTTTTTATTGTTTCAGAGAGCTACTGTCACCACACGCGAGTGGTGAACACAGTGTACTTAACTCGGCACTCGCTTGTTCGCTCGCGACTCGCGTCCGCTCGCTTCATTCAATCAAGACGTTTTTGCCGAGAGCATTGACTCAAAACGTCATCGATCTGTCAGGGCTGCCACAAATGTAGGAAATATACCTACTGCCGTCCACGAAGACGCGTGATTTTATTCAAAATTATACATTAATGACATTGTAATAAAGAACCACGGCACGCGTCATCGTAAATGACTACTTATACACAGCTGCGTCCAAATCTGTTCTTCTTTCTTCATGTATACATACAAGAAGAAAGAATACCACCAATTAGACAAACCGTTGAGTTTCTTGTCGGATTCTTCTTAACAGAGGTTTTTCTGTACTGTTGGTAGATGTTTTGACATTCATAAGTTCTTGTAATGGCTGGTTTATGGCTTGACTTGACTTTAAATTGTATGTTTTTATACTAAATAAACTTAAAAGCCTTAGTGTCCATACACATTACAAGCATTAGTGTCCATACACAAAGTTGAATAGGTATAATAAATAATATCTTTAGCTGGTTGCTTCCCAAAAGTAGGTAGCAAAAAAAACATACGTTTGCATCAGATGGCGTCAGGATGGTTGTTTTTGAGGAAATCTTACCTATTCATTAGGAAGAGCGTGATAGCGTGTGAAATTTATTGAGTAGATGACAATGATACAACAATTTATTATCAAAAGATAAGCGTTTTTGTCAGTGAAGACAACAATTTTCTTGTGACAACCCTGAACCATACTGCTAAAATGCTATGTGGACTAAACACATTTTTTTGCCTTCCTTGTATAAGACGACCTTGTAAAATTGCGTCATGATACCGGTAATGGGTAGGTACTGGCCAGGTTATAATATGGACAAATGCATAGAATAATTTCAATAGGGTTACATTTTAGCTGAGAGGGTAGCACTATTATGTAAAAGTACCTAAGTACATAACCAAAGTCTAGCCATTTCTATGCAGAATAATTTATATAAGATGTTATTATGTTTCATTTACTAATTTAATTCACCAGTATTTCAGCTACTTAAGTAAGTATAATGTAATTGCTATAATAAAAAAAAGTATAATGTAATTACTTGCAGTTCGGGTAAAAGCATGGCATTGTTGGTAAACAAACAAACAAACACACACATTTGCAAAAATATAAAAATAGATTTGACTAGACTACCAACATAACAGATGAAATTGCTAAAGTCAGGTATTCACAGTTGAGATGTAACCGTAGCCTCTTAAGGCGCGGCCACATGCAAGTCGCTCGACGCTCGTTTCCGGCAGGGCTACTACGAAACTCGAAACTCGAAGTTCGTGTCATGCGGTCCCTCTGAGACTTATACTATTTAATACGAGAGCGAGAGGGACGGTACGATACGAACTTCTAGTTTCGAGTTTCGTAGTAGCTCTGCAGCGTCAAATTTGGTCACGTGACATATAGCGATAAAGCTGAAAATTTTGAGCTTCATCGCTGGAAAAAAAACTTTTACTTTTACTTTTACTAAATAAGCACTAAAACAAAACGCAGTCATATTTTCATTTGCGTTTTTCAACTGTCACTAATCAAAGATGGTGGTTGTATTATAACCTCACAAAAGAGACGCGAACGATTTGGTTTTTGCGCGTCTAGCGAATAATTACCAAAATAAAACTTAATAAGCATTAAATATATGTAAGTGTATTGTGATCGTTTATAAGTAAATCGGCAGCATGGCGGATGCTGCGGCGCGTCAGTTGCAGTACGAATACAAGGCGGTATGTTATTGTATTTTTACCTACCAAAAACACCATTATTATTGTGCAATGTAAGCTCTACTTAACTGATTTACGCGTTTTACTTCCCTATTGAAATATTAACTGAGGAATTTATTAGCATTTTCTGCTTTAAAGTTTTTTTTTCATAAATTTCTGTAATACTTTTTAGAATTCAAATCTTGTACTCCAAGCCGATGTGAGACTTATTGAACGCCGTGGTCGCGATGAGGCGACAGGAGAAGTGTTGTCGCTGTCGGGGAAGCTCATTGGCACTCGCATGGGGGACCGGGCGCAGCGTACCAAGCCAGACAAAGCTGAGGAACGGAAAGTCAAGTAAGTCAATAATAGTGATTTGGTTGCTGCTGTAGTACAGTCATATAAGTATAATCTCGAAAGATTACACGTGTTGATGTGTCAGGTATATTGTTGTCTTAACCCTTCATATGCGTGAAGTTAAAAAAAACCTGCACTCTAGTCTTGTTCGACTCAAGTAATACTAACAAAAAATTATAAATAGAAAAATATTAGATAGCACAGATCCCTGCCTAAGCATGAGAGGGTTAAATGAAAATAAATAAAACATTGATCTCTGAAAACATACAGGAAATATTTAGCAATTATACTTTTTTTTTACTATACATATTTTAAATTTTTGAATGTAATAAAAAGAAAAGCATAAGCTTAAAGCATAAGGTTGCGGATGAGCAAAGAAATTCTTTTAGTCCATTGTTATGGACCTCCGCGAAGTAATGGCTGATTCAATAAATTCCAGCCTCCCCAGGGATCTTCTTGTGTGGGCTTTTCATGTGCGGTCTGGTCACATTCCACTAAACAGTTTTTTGAATTTGATGAGAGTTGTGCAATCACCTTTGTGTATAGGTTGTAATAAGACTGAAGACCTAATTCACTTTCTTTTGGAATGTGATCAGAATAAGGACATCAGAGACAGGTATTTGGATGGTATGGGCTTGTTCAATGGAGGTGTAAATGTAATTCTGAGTCGACCACTTTCAGAGGAAGCGATGCTGATTTACAGGTTCATTAGACAGGCCTTTGCATCCAGAGACGTGGCTTCAGTGCAACGGAGAGTGAAAATTTGTAGTGTGGTGTATATAACTGAGGCTCCCCACGAGGCTGACATAGTCACATTTGGTGTACTAAAGCCGCGTTAAAATTAAAAAAAAAATGACTTTTTTGCATAATACTAAATTACACCAGCTGGCGCTGGAAATCATTTTTTCAACAGTGTACCACTGATGTCTCCTGAGTTACAGGTGGTAGGGCCTTGTGCAAGGTCCGCCCGGATTGCTACCACCATCTTGCTCGCTAATCCTCCCATGAAGCAGCAGTGCTTGCACTGTTGTGTTTCGGCGTGGAGAGTAAGACAGCGGTGAAATTACTGGCCCTTGAGGTATCCCGTTTTAGGCCTCAAGGTTGGCAACGCATCTGCAATCCCCCTGGTGTTGCAGGTGTCTATGGGTGGTGGTGATCTCTTATCAGGAGACCCACTTGCTTGTATGCCATCCAGTCAAATAAAAATAAAAAAGTTACAGGACACTAAAAAGTTGATTGACCTAGGCCCTTTGATATGCGTTATGGTATATACTCCGCATTAAGGTTCTAACAACCCATGGGCGTACGCAGGGGGGGCAGGAAAATTGGAAATTGTATGTTCTACAATATATTATGCCCCGTTTACCTATGAAGCAGGATCCCTTGCGGGTGTTTACCCTACACACTACATATACCTTGTGTTTCATGTAGGTGTCTTTGTGTAGTGTGTATGACAAAACAAGCGAGGGTGATCTTACCTAAAAAATCTGACTTGCCCCCCCTAGGCCAGAAGCTGGGTACGCCCCTGTAACAACCAATGACAATGAGCCTAAAGGCATACGTAAATCTCGTTCGCAGACGGCAGAAGCGTGACGAGGCATCCTATGAGCTCTCAAAATCCAAAGGCAAGCAGGTGGCCTGGTCGGACGAGAATACCGGAGCTTTGTACCGGCCACGGGGGCAGCATACCAGGCACGCCTACGAGCTGCTGCTGTCCTTCATGCAGGGCTCGTTGGGGGACCAGCCGAGGGACATCCTCTGCGGAGCCTGCGACGAGGTAACTCATTATCATCATAATCAGCCAATGTACTAGTTAGATTGTTACTATTTTTTAATAATCCCACCATTATTTTAATTAATCAACTGCTCGGATATGCACTAGTCGATTACATTTTGCTTGTCGTTGATCTTTGCATTCGTCATCAGGTGCTGGTGGTCCTCAAGAATGACAGACTAAAAGACCCTGAGAAGAAGAAAGAGATAGAACTGCTCCTGGGATCCATACCTGATGAGAGATTTGCACTACTTGTTAATTTAGGTAAGTTACCGGGTTTAAAGTAGTTTATTTCGGAAGTAGTAATTTATTCAGAGTTGATATTAAAATAACCTAACCTACTGCATTCTATATGATGACATTTAAAAAAAAAACCTGAAAACAGCATGGTTCTATATATTTTATGGCAAACGTTGGTGTGGCAAGTGAACTTCGGGCAAGTAAAGGTGAACGATACTAAAAGCATACTTAGGAGATGAGTCATGAAGGAATTGCCTTAAAACTGTCACAAATCTTAACTTTTAGTGGATTTGTATCCCATAAAATCATATTTTTATGAAGTGATCCGGGACACGTTACCATGGCAACTAGCTACACTCCAAAGGTGGCTGATCCGAGGCGATTTTGATTGCGATTGATTGCGATTGCGAGCGTCAGAAACGTTAGGCAATATACGGCCTCAGATTATTTATTTTTAAATCAAAATCATGATTAAATTTTGCCCAAAACAAGTATGTCTTAATATTGATTATTTTTCACACAAACTTTACTAATGACACCGAAAACTTTCAGGCAAGAAAATAACAGACTTCAACATCAGCTCGCCGACAGAGGGCAACACCGAGATCGACGAGACATATGGCATCAACGTGCAGTTCGAGGAGTCCTCCGAGGAGGATGACGAGGATGCCTTCGGAGAGGTAAGAACTGAGGCCAGACCCTGTACTACTAAGTGCTGAATTCGAATTTCGTATCTTGCCGTCCCGCTGACGCTTATATTGTTTAATACGAGAATGAGAGGGACGGTACGATACGAACTTCGATTTTAAAGTTTCGTAGTAGCCGCCCAGAGGTCGTATTCTCTAACGCGCTGAAGTTTCACAATCGCATTCACCATCTGTAAATCAGAAATATAGGTTTTTTTCAGGATGAAGTTGAGGAGATTAAAAAGATGACCATCGTTTGAGAGGTGTAATTATGAAAGTGAAATAGTACATTGTGTCTTAAGGGCGGTAAATAAGGAATTACGAACGAGAGTCTATTAGAAGCCCGAAATCGAAGACTGAGGGCTTTAATGGTCGATGTTCGTAATTCTAGTACCGCCTGTGCGACATACAATGTTTTTCATCACATTTGCGAGTAAAATTTTATATTTCTAAATGAAAATTATAATTGTTCCAAATATTGGCGATACCTTAGGCTGTGCTCTTGGTAGCGCCGCCCTCCCCCTCCCGCAGCATGCGCCGCAACGTGCGTGTGCGTGTGGTCCTGCAGCAGGAGCGCGCGCAGCACCATCAGTACGGGCACTGACTCATTTACCGACCTTGGGCTTCATGTCAAGCACATTAAGGTCGAGGGTTTTATTTGGGGGGTTGCAACCTAGGTAGCCTGCATGTTCGACGTGTCTATCAACCCTCGCCGTAACGTGAACGTCTCAGTTGTTATGGCTCGTTTTTAGTGGCGTATCTAGGTAGACAAGGGTCCCCGGTGCATAGAGAAAGAATCGGGCCCTCACCCCCTCTTTCCACATAGCTTGAACTTATATTGGCCTTCAAAAACATTTTGAAAAATGGCTCGACCCTGCTCACAAGATTCTTTTTCTTTTATGCTCCTCTTTTTACAAAGCTAAGGTTACAGGCCCCCTGAGCTCCGGGGCCCTAGTGCACTGCACCACCTGGCCATATGATAGCTACGCCACTGCTCGTTTCATGCTCTTGTTGTTCAAACTACTATTTTTACTGTTGTATTTCATTTTACGGAGGGGAAACTTTGTGTGCAGGTGCGTGAGGAAGAGAGAGAAGATGGTGACGAGGGCTCGGACAATGAGAAAGAGAAGGAAAGCAGCGCAGAGGAGGACAGCGACGGCGAGGGACGCCGGAATGCTATCCACGCCAATGTGAGTAGGAGAAAAAAAAATTGTGTCTGTACTACTGTCCAGTGATGGTGTAGCGGTATAGCACGCAGCACGGAATGCTGAGGACCTGGATTTGATTCTCAGCGCAGGTCTCTTTCTGGTTTTTCTGTGCATCTATGTGTCAATGTGTATTTTCAACTGTGGCTATCTTGCCGTCCCGTTGACGCTTATATTATTTTAAACGAGAGTGAGAGGGACGGCACGATACGAACTTCGATTTTCGAATTCCGTAATAGCCCCTCCGTTTATATTTCAAGTGGTTAACCACTTAATAATATTTGTTTATGAAATATTTAGGTCGACCGCACTTCAGATCCTCCATCTATTGTTATATGCAACGTTTTATCCACATCCGCGCAGCCTTTAGGCGCGATTGAGTCACAAAGAAGCGTAAAATTAAAACCTGCAAATGCAAATTACGCAGACACTGTTGTGCATTATTGTTGTTCATCATCCCAGCCTATACACGTCCCACTGCTTGGCACAGGCCTCCTCTCAGAATGAGAGGGCTTGGGCAGTAGTTCCCACGCGGGCACTTGACACACACCATTGAATTGCTTCGAAGGTTTGTGCAGGTTTCCTCACGATGTTTTCCTTAACCGTAAAGCTCGTGGTGAATTTCAAATGTAATTTCGTACATGAATTTCGAAAAACACAGAGATGCGAGCGGAGAACCACTCGGCCACCACGGCTTTTTTTTACCACGAATTATTGTTGTTAGAAGCTTTTATTTAGTTTCACCTGTCCCGTTGTCTGTCTGTGTCTGTCTGTCGATCTGTAACCAGCTTCCAGTAGTTGTAACTTGCGTAAATTGCGTGACACCTTGGTAGTCTGGCCAGGATTGTCGCCACAGGACAAAACTTTTCAACAGTTAATGCCATCGGCTAGAAATTTTACCAATGCAAATGTAGTTTGGGTGACAATACAAGTTCAGTCAACAAAAAGTACGGTCATCAAAAAAAGCTTGTATTAAAAATGAAATTTATACCAAAAACTTATTTTGTGGTTGCTGAATTGTTCTTATTTGTGTCTGATTGTCCGTAGCTGTCCGAGGAGCAGTCGCAGAAACGTCGCGACACCGTCATCCATCCGATGGATATAGACGCGTACTGGCTGCAGAGGCGGCTGTCGCGACACTTTCCTGACGCCATGCTCTCTCAGGCTAAGTCCAGCGAGGTGCTCAAGGTAAGCCCACACTTGCCCACTTTGCCCACACTTGCCCACACTTCCTCACGTAGCATATGCTATCCGATAAAGTGCGACGATGGCCCACTTTTGTCCTGTTGTTAGTGAAAACCTAAGACAGACTCCCAACAGCAGGCGCTAACGTCAAATTCAAAATATCTTTATTCAATTTAGGCTTATAACAAGCACTTTTTGAATGTCAAACAATCTACCATGGATTTGGAAAATCCTCAAGAAACAATGAAGTGAGAATAGTATCCATAAAATGAAGCCACTATTTCCCGTGGCTGTGCTGTCGAGAACTAAGTCATTTACTCGACGCTGTGGTAGTCCAAGTCCAGAGAGGTGCTCAAATGCCCACACTTGCCCACACCTTCCCACATTTGCCCACACTTTCACAGATTAATCTAAACGTGCCCACATTTAACCTCCACTGCCCACTTTCGGTCTATGACGTCAAATGCTTGTTTTCTTCAGGCGCTTAACGACGCAGCGGACGACAGAGATCTCGAGAACAGACTAGTTCTCATGCTGGGCTACGATTGCTTCGAGTTCGTCAAGATACTGACCAAATACAGATATACGGGTGAGTGATAAGTTTTAACCAAAATTACCGTCTTGAAAGAACCTCTTTAGGGATGGTCTCATCATTATCATCCCAGCCTTCATACCACTGCTGGGCATAGGCCTCCTCTCAGAATGAGAGGATAGAATGAAGAGATGGTATTTTCCTTAAAATTCAGCTTTGAATATCTCTGATATACAGGGTGAAAAAAAATTATGGGGCCCTGCCCGGAAGGTATCTGCCTCATCTCCTTTAGTTAGCTCGTTTTACATAAAGGAAATATTTTATTTTTAAAAAGATACAAAACTGCATTCAAAGATTTAGCGCCAAATGATTTATGAGCTAAATGGGGATTTTAGGCAGTTTAGTTTCCCTCTAGGATCGATAAATTTTTTCCAACCTGTATTTTGGAAAAGACAGAAGAGTTCGAAATGTGCGATTTAAAGATGGCATTTTGAGAAAACGTACACTTTCTTTTTGAGAAGTGCACACATCGGAAAAGTGTATATTTGAGAAAGGTTACTTCCAGAGAGTGTTTGACAATCTAAGCCTTGACTACGTATGCCAGCAGTCGTACTTTGTTTTCTAATGCGTGACCCGTCTTCTAATCCATTTTTTGTCTCTTTCAGTCCTGTATTGCACCAAACTAGCGTCGTCCCAGTCTGAGAGCGAGCGCACGGCGCTGCGAGAGGAGATGAGTCGTCAGCCCCATCTGCAGAAGATACTGGCGCAGTTGGAGACAGGGAAGGGAGATGACGAGGTGTGTTTTGTTTTGTTCTGACTCTAGTTCGAAATAGGAGTTTCCTAGTAATTATTATGACTGATGAAATTAGTCTCTTCCTCTGTGTGTGTGTCGGTGTATGCTGGTGTTATCCATATCACAGAGTAGATAATATAACAGAGACACCACCTAGTACAAGCAAATGGTATCACCCTAATACTGGCTATTCAACTGGCTATTTTTCTTTCCTTCGATTTTCCAATAGATGGCACCAGTTTGAACACAAATAACACGATACGTATTGCCATCTAGTGAGACACTAAGTATACGGTACACTGACAACAACCAACAAGCTCACCAACTGAGCCTAGACGACTAGAGATACGCATGATGTCTCTGTCTTATGTATGTCGTTAGAAGCGAATGGCATGTTTCTCTCTAATAGTTTCGACGAATGTGTGCAAGCGCGGGGCAAGCCCAGCAAGCGCATTCCGGTTATTCGCCATCTAGCGTCACAATTGCAAAACACTACGAAAGCCTCATATCTGAAATGTAGCCACATGTAGCCTATACTTTCGTATTCTCAATTTATTCTTTTTATGGTGTATCTTATCTTCAAATTAAGGATTTAAATTAAGGTTGATGTGAAGTTGTGTTTATAAAATATGCTAGTCTTTATTTTAATCTTAATATTTCTACTTAATTCGGCTTATTCACATTTTATAATTTACAAATGTTAATAGTAGTGCCATCTATTGCTGTTTTTTTGTATTAAATATAGCTTGTAGGGATTGGTAGGCCATGTCCATATATTTTCATGGAATCTACAAATCTAATCCACTGCGTATACAGTCACGAAATTTGGCGCTGTTTATAATGCAACGTTGAATATAATTATTATTTGTACTCCAGAGTGGCCAGCAGTCGGAGGCGCCGCGTAAACGCCACAAGTCTGACGCCATGGGCGGCGGGCAGGCCGCCGGCTCGCGGAAAATGCTACAGCTGGAAGAACTGGTGTTCGCTGCGGGGGCCCACTTTATGGCCAACAAGCGCTGCCAGCTGCCACCAGGGTCTTTCAGGAAGCAGCGGAAAGGTCAGCCAACGTCCTTGTACCCACAGACAACGCAGGACTTGACTGACTTATGTCGACTGACATGACAAAACAGGGCGTTGCCGCCCCCCCGGTGCGCCCTATATTATCTAGGGGGCGCATTGAGGGACCCCATGCCGGTGAGGCCAGCAGAATACTGCTGGAGGAGTTTGTATTCGCGACGGGCGGTCACTTCATGACCAACAAGCGCTGCCGGCTGCTACCAGGGTCTTTCAGGAAGCAGCGGAAAGGTCAGCCAACGTCTTTGTACCCACAGGTGAGACGGGACATGACTGGCATAGCATGACCGGACACGGCGTGGCGGCAGTCCCGCAGGATAGACGAGCTGGTGTTCGCGGCGGGCGTTCATTTTATGACCAAGCGAATTTCAGCCAGCTTCATTGTACCCACAGACGAGACGGGCATGACTGACTTGACATGACATGACAGTACGTGGCGGCACAGCGGAGGAAGGCGAGGACTCCAGAACCTAATTACACGTTGCCTCCCCCTAAGTGCGCCCTATATCATTTAGGGGGCGCAGGGACCAACTTCCATCTTGGGGCGTATTGAGGGACCCTGTGCCGGAGAGGCCAGCAGAATACAGCTGGAGGGGTTGTGTTCGGGACGGCGCTCACATCACGGCCAACAAGCGCTGCCAGCTGCCGCCAGGGTCTTTTAGGAAGCAGCGGAAAGGTCAGCCAGCTTCTTTCTACCCAGAGTGCCCAGCAGTGGGTCCCGCAGGATGGACGAGCTGGTGTTCGAGGCGGGCGCTCATTTTATGATCAACAAGCGTCGCCAGTTGCAGCCGGCAGCTAGCTTTCTCTTCTAGCAGCGGCACCCGAACTTGTCCCTCATCACCAGGCGGATCGGATGGATTAGCTTCTTAGGCATTGTGAAACTTCGGGATAGTAATATTAGGACCAATGAATATAGGACAAATAACCTAACCAACAACCAGTTGGAAAACCCCCGACTTTGTCACTTCAAAGTTCAATATCTCAAAAACGGCTGAACCGATTTTGATAAAACATGTCTAAGAACCATCGCTAGAAAACCTGCTTTCAATTAAAAAAAACCGCATCCAAATCGGTCCACCCGTTTAAGAGCTACGGTGCCACAGACAGACAGACAAGACACAGACGCACATAGCGGTCAAACTTATAACACCCCTCTTTTTTCGTCGGGGGTTAATAAATATTTGGCTTTGTGATTGTAGGGCTGATGACATTAGGTTGAAACTTCTTCGGTCTAACGGAAGGGTACTGATATAGCCAACCCTTTTTCTGTTCAGGTTACGAGGAAGTGCACGTGCCGGCGTTGAAGCCGAAGCCGTTCGACGAGGGCGAGACGCTGCTGCCCGTGGACAAGCTGCCCAAATACGTCCAGCCCGCCTTCGAGGGGTTCAAGTCTCTCAACCAGGATACAGGTATCTAGAAATACCCAAAAAAGGAGAATTGTGCTAATTTTCTAGAGTTCATCATCCCAGCCTATATACGTGCCACTGCTGGGCACAGGCCTCCTCTCAGAGCGAGAGGGCTTGGGCCATAGTTCCCACGCGGGCCCAGTGCGGATTGGGAACTTCACACACACCATTGAATTGCTTCGCAGATTTGTGCAGGTTTCCTCACGATGTTTTCCTTCACCGCAAAGCTCGTGGTAAATTTCAAATCTATTTCCGCACATGAATTTCGAAAAACTCAGAGGTGCGAGCCGGGGTTTGAACCCACGACCCTCTGCTTGAGAGGCGATAGGTCAAACCACTAGGCCACCACGGCTTTTTAGAGTTACAAAATGCTTATCTACGGACCTACACTTGTGAAATTTGGCACACGTTTAGAAGTTTCCACCGATCGGCCAGCACGCTCAGGTTACAGCTTTCTAGCACTGATAATCTATGAGCAAAGCCGCGAACGGACGGACAGACAGACAGACATGGTGAAACTATTAGGGTCCCGTTTTTGCCATTTTGGCCACGGAACCCTAAACAGACATTAAATTGAACTCCTATATCTTCCCCAACAGAGTCGCATATCGAAAGCTGCGCTCGAATCCGACGAGAACCTGTTAGTGTGCGCCCCCACCGGCGCGGGCAAGACTAACGTGGCGCTGCTCTGTATACTGCGAGAGGTGGGGAAACACGTCAACGACGACGGAACCGTCAACGCGGGGGACTTCAAGATGATATATGTCGCTCCGATGAGGTCGCTGGTGCAGGAGATGGTAAGACTAGTTCGTGACACTTTGTAAGCTGTCATAGTGACTTCTCATCTATCGATTTCCTATCTTATTTCTTAACGAATAATTTCTAAATTTTAATTTCGACTGGTTAGATCAGGGTTTCGCAAAGTGGGGTACGCGAACCCCTAGGGGTTCGCCATTCGACGGCAGGGGGTTCGCGGATGACTGGCAGGCACTGGCGGCACACATGGTGGCGCGCGCGCGACTGATTTCGTCGTTCAACAGTCAATTTTATTGTTTTCTTTGGGAGGTTAGAGGAGGGGGGGGGGGGATTTAATTAGTAAGGGGTTCGCTGTCACCTGGAAACTTTAACAGGGGTACGTGGAGCCGAAAGTTTGAGAAACCCTGGGTTAGATCATTTGCCCGAAATCGACATTTACTAGAAGCAAAATTTAAAAGCTGAAATGTTCAGAGATAATTTAAAGATACCCTTTTCACTTCCATATATTTACCTACCTACCTTTTAATTGTTTTTATACAATCACAGGTCGGAAGCTTCAGCAAGCGTCTGGCGCCGTACAATATGAAAGTGTCTGAGCTGACCGGTGACCACCAGCTGACGCGTGCACAGATTGAAGCCACGCAGCTGATCGTGTGCACTCCGGAGAAGTGGGATATCATCACCAGGAAGGGTGAGTGTTGTGCGACGTCGAAGAGTCAGCTAACCCAGCTGGATTTCAATTTATACTGAGCGGCTAAAAGTCTAGCCCTCAAATGTTTGTTTGTTTGTTAGTTTGTTTATACTCTTTATTGTACAAAAAGGAAAAACAAAAAGGTTACATAAATAAAAGTTGTGTTAAGTACAAAGGCGGACTTATCCGTGCAGGGATCTCTGCCAGTCAACCGTAATGTATTTAGTAATAGGTAATTTTGTATGTAGTGGGCCAAATTTTGTGCGGCTGAGTATACATTTATTCTAATATCTGTATCTATACTAATACTAGCGTTTACCCGCGGCTTCGCACGCGTAAATCATTAACAGCAGTTAAATTGAAATTCCGGGATTTTATTAAATTCTCGTGGGAATTCCCAAAAATTACATCGTGGTTTTCAGTGACGTTAAAATAAAACACTCGTGCCAAATTTCATGACTCTAAACCCAGCGGTTGTTATTTCGAAATTTTATCCCTATCCCGTGGGAATATCGGGATAAAAAGTAGCCTATGTGTTATTCCATACTTCGAGCTACCTACATACCAAATTGTATGACCCTAAGCCCAGCGGAATATCGGGATAAACAGTATCCTATGTATACAGGTTATAAACTAACTTTTTGCCAAAAGTCATCCAAATCCGTCCAGCCGTTTTAGCGTGAAGAAGTAACAACATACTCACTCTCTCACTCACTCACTCACTCACAAACTTTCACATTTATAATATTAGTAGGATTATTTAAGAGGAAAGATTTGTATGTTTGAATTTTTGTGTTTTTGGATGTTTGATTCCCATAACCTCCTAACGCCCGAAGTCCTTTATAAAGGATTTATCAGTAATTTGACATTAAACTCTCTCAGAAATGACAAAGTTTCATGTTTATAAAACAAAAAAGGCGTTAGGTGGATAAACTCAAAAAGTACTGAATCGATTTATAAAAACCTTCACCATTAAATTGCTACATTATCCCAAAGTAACTTAGGATATATTTATTAATAGGAAAATTAGAGATCCCTACTAAAACTTTAATAATGTAACTCAAGGTGTAAAAAAAACAACCATAAAATGTCTATCATCGCATGCGCTGCGGAATTTACTGATGATAGAACAAAAACATGTTCTACATTGTTTGTGAATATATCAATATCTATAAAAAAAAAAGTGATGTCATATGTCGTTGGACTTATGTCACTACTGGTTGTAGTTATGTCACTATAATTATTTCTTTACATATTTAAAGTTAATAGAAATGCCGACCAAAATCAAACCATGTTATATACCTCTATATTAATCCTTATCCAAATAAATCATTTTGTATTCAAGGGTTGCTAAAGGCCGTAATAAAGTAATCGACTTACTGAACAGATTAATTATTTTGTGTTATGTTCAAGGCTTCACATCGCTTAATGTCTGTGGTCGGGTTAATGGCGTCTTTGTTTACACTATTCATAAATTGGATTGCAATACAATATAGTATATGTATAAATAGAGAAGACCTGACTCGCGGACTCATTAACGCCCAGCTTATACGTTCGGAGCTAGAAAGCTGTTTTTTTTCACATGTATTGTTTTTAAGACGTAAACTCGAAATAAGAGAGGATTTTTTGAAATTCAATCTGTACTTATTCCTGTGTATCAAATAAGTGTAAATCTCTCTCTCGCGCGCGCTCTCTCTCTCTCTCAGTCTCACTTCTTCTGTATCTCATGTTGTATTTGTACCTTCGTACACTTTTATGATACCTGTTAATGTCCGTCCAGGTGGCGAGCGCTCGTTCACGAACCTGGTGCGTCTGATCATCATAGACGAGGTGCACTTGCTGCATGACGAGCGCGGCCCCGTGCTGGAGGCGCTGGTCGCCAGGACCCTCAGGACTGTGGAGCAGACGCAGGAGGAGGTGATTGACAATTACTTGTACATTACACAACACACACACTCGTACATGGGTATAATGCATTAACTCTTGTTAAAGTCTGAAAAAAAATTGGTTTCTATACATTATTGGAATAAGCATATAAAAAATATCGAGAACTGAGACATGCATGCAAAGAAAAACCAGAAAAAGAGACCAGAGCCGGGAATCGAACCCAGGTCCACAGCATTCCGTGCTGCGTGCCATACCCCTACACAAGTGGTAACTGGACAGGAGTACAGACACGAATTTCTCCTATGCACCCATATCTCAGGTTGCTTATTTCTACTACGCTACTTACGCAGCAGCACTAGCGACATCTATGTTTCGCTCTCATCGAGAGACGTTACATTCTTTCGGAACTAACGGCTCACCCAGACAAGAGATGTCGCTACTAAGCAATCAAATTATGTTTGGTTATTTTAAGACTTTAGTTCCGTAGAAGTTAGACATCAGGTCCCTGCTTTTATTCACTTGTTGTTAGTTTTGAAATTTTATATTTAAAAAGTCAGTTGAAAAACTTATAATTTATATGCTACTGATGTGCTTGAGAATAGTTCATAAAATATTGTGCTTATAACTACGACAAAATGTGTGCCAGATGAATTTTAACCACAGAAAAGATAAAGAAAGTCACGGTTTTAAACAGTTGTCCAAGCCTTGGACTCCAAGGGAAACCATGGCAACGAGGTTACTAGAATAAGTTGATGCACTTCTTTCATCATCATCTCAGCCGTAGGACGTCCACTGTTGGACATATGCCTCCCCCATAGACTTCCAGTTGCTTCGGTTGGAAGCGGCATGCATCCACCGTGAACCCGCGGCTTTAACCAGGTCATATGTCCATCTCGTGCCCACCCCTTTACCATTGCGTAATTATTATTATTATTTAAACTAGTGTTTACCCGCTGTTTCGCACACGTAAATCATTAGGTTCAGCAGCTGAATTGAAATTCCGGGATTTAAAAAAAAATCCCGAATTCCCGAAAATTAAATCGTTGTTTTCATTGATGTTGCATTAAAATCAATCATGGCCAAATTTCATGACTGCCCAGCCCAGCGGTTGTTGTTGTTGTTGTTGTTGTTGTTGTTTCGAGATTTTATCCCTATCCCATGGAAATATCGGAATAAAAAGTAGGCTATGTGTTATTCCAGACGTCCAGCTACCTACATACCAAATTTCATGACTAAACTAACTAAGATATGAAACTGTAAACGATTTATAACCTTTATATAAACCTTTTTTACTTTTTACTTTTACTTTAAATATAAATGCATGTGTAAACCTCAAATACACATATATATAACATCAATATATCTATAACTAAATATAAAACAAAATATATAAATACACACATTTACATAAAATACATAAAATAATTACTACTAAATAATCAAGGCACTATAGTGTGAGCCACATCTTCAATGTCTCCCTGAACGATTATACGGAGGAGGATTGTCGGACGGTGATCGCAACCGATTCCACAACCTAGCCGCATGCACAGAAAAGGATTTGGAGTAGATCTTGGATGAGGTAGAAGGAGATGCTAGAAGGAGATTGGCGCTTGGGATAGTAACATTAGATTTATTTTTATTCTCCCCCAGGTCCGTCTTGTCGGTCTGTCGGCCACGTTGCCGAATTACACGGACGTGGCTGCCTTCTTGAGGGTCAAGCCTGAACATGGCCTCTTCTACTTCGACAACTCCTTCAGGTAAGCACTTCAGGTTTATTCATATTACACCGATATAAAGACTTACAGCCTTATTCATAAAAAATCCTTAATTGAGGTTTGATCGGTCTGTTACCTAGCAGACTGATTAAGCTTGTTAGACGGTTGTCAAGAAGTATGATTCATAAACGCTTGCTAGCAGTCTGCTAGTTGTTGAGCTGCTGAAAGACGGATTAGACGCGTCATGTTGGCCATCTTGATAAATCAAAGACAAAAATTTGCCTCACCGATATTAAAAAAAAAATTGACAGCTGCAGGAAAAAAAGAGCGAGATGTTTGTTTTCCCGCCATTTCCGATCCGCATGTTTATGTTGTACCTAAGTGCAAAAAGCCGTAATTATGTTAATCATCCTAATTTTATTTTTGTTTCATATTTATCGTTAGTTAAGTGGCAGTAATAAATACCTAATTTAGAGATTTTTAATACAAATTCTGAAAATATTTTTTCCTGTTTTTCTTTTAATCTTTGCGTAACCCTCCCTTCACTAAAATATCTTCGGTATGGTTTTTTGCTCTTGTCAAAGTCAGCTGTTCAAACTTGTGGCGGCCATTTTGTGACTTAGCAGGGAGATAAAGGAAGGGTCTGCGGTCCTCTAACTTTAGCAGAGCCTTGATCGACTGATTAGCGCTAACAGACGTTTATGAATCATGTTTTTTAGCATCGGGCCTTCAAGGAGCCTTCAAGGAGGCTCTAACTTTTTATAAATAAGGCTGTGAGTATGTATCGCATAGCAGCGATTGGTTTGTAGTATAGGGTATTCTTTATTCTGTAAGTCATTT